>NC_142947.1:23128009-23143009 GCF_046866305.1 Octopus bimaculoides
GATATTGTTACTCATATGTATATTCATACACACATACATACATAGATACATGCATTAATATATATGTATGTTTGTATATATATATATATATATATATATATATATACATACATATATATATATATATATATATATATATATATATATATATATATATATATATATATATATATATATATATACACACATATATATATATATATTACGTCACATGTAAACAAACTTAAGTTTGTTTTTGAAGCGCTGAAATGTATTGTGGTACAAGATATATTTTTTAATGAGTAAAATAACAGTATATATGGGATATTAGAGCACTTGACCGGAAATCAAAGGGATGTGAGTTCGATTCTCATGGCTGGTTGCTGACAGATTTTTCTGCTCTGTAAGGGATATTATCCCATATATACTGTTATATCAGTATTTCATGCAATGAAAAAGTATATCTTTCTACTAGTACCATATATATATGTGTATATATATATATATATATGTATATTTGTTACATATTTATGAGTATTGTTACACACCAATAGATATTGTCACACAACCACAGATACTGTTACACACCAATAGCTATTGTTACACACAAGTAGTTGTCGTTACACTTCAGTAGTTCTTGTTACACATCAATAGATGTAGTCAGACATTAAAAGTCATTATCAAGTTAATTAATTTGGTATATTATGGTCATAATTGTTATGTATTAAACTAATGTTTTCGTTTCCAATATGTCCACTAAAATGGCTAAATTTTTTTTATTTCTGTAACTTGGGAATATTTTAGATTGTTGTGTTGTCAATATTGTAATTTTTTTGTTACTTTTGTTGTTTTCTTTGTTGACATTTCGCTTTTTGTTGTTGTTGTTGTTGATGTTGCTCTTTGTTGTTGCTATTTTCAATATCGTTCGTTTTATTATTATTATTGTTGATTTATATTTATATTTTTATCTTTTATTTTTTGTTTATTTGTTTTAGTCATTAGACTATGACCATGCTGGGGCACCACCTTGAAGAACTTTTATTCGAATGAATCGACCCAGTTCTTATTTTTTTAGTTAAGCCTAGTACTTATTCCGTTGATCTGTTTTGCTGAACCGCTAGATTACTGGGATGTAAACACACCAACACCAGTTGTCATGTGGTAGTGGGGGACAAACACAGACATGGAGACACACACACATGTGTATATATATATATATATATATATATATGACAGGCTTCTTCCAGTTTCCATCTATCAAACCCACTCACAAAGCTTTGGTCAGCTTGAGGCTACAGCAGAAGATACTTGCCCAAGATGCATGTAGTGGGACTGAACCTGGAACCATGTATTTGGGAAGCAAGCTTCTTACTGCACAGACACAAATACACACACACACATATATATATATACACACATACATACATACATATATATATATATATATATCAGAAGAATTCACAAAAAAAACAAAAGACTAAGACAGGTGGTGTAGACAACAAACAGATGTATTAGTTTAACGTTATATATATATATATACAATAGGCTTCTTTCAATTTCCATCTACCAAACCCACTCACAAGGCTTTAGTTCTCCCAAGGCTATAGTAGAAGACATTTGCCCAAGGTGCCATGAGGTGGGACTGAACCCAGAACCATGTGGTTTTGTTATTGTTGTCATTACTCTTACTGACATTATTGTTAACATTGTTGATGTTGTTGGTTTTTTTTTTTTTCTTTAGTGCTTTTCATTCCAGGAAACATTAAAATAGATTTTTTTTTAAATCAACTAAAATATTAAGAAAAAAAAAAAATAATAAATAGCAAGTAAAAAGATAACTAATAACATAAATCACGAAAAATTTCATCAGATTGCAGCTGCAGCAGTAAGAATTCAACAATTGCAGCTGCAGTTGTACACTGATAAGGGTGCAGACATGGCTGTAGCTGTGAGGTTAAGAAGTTGGCTTTGAAATGATGCAATTTCAAGTTCAATCTCATTGTAAGGTACCTTTGTCGTGTGTCTTCTTTCATAGACAAAATGCAGTCCTCCTCCTCTCCTTCCTCCTCCTCCCCCTCCTCCTCCTCCTCATCATCATCATCCTCCCCATCATCATCACTGTCATCATCATTTCCCAGACATTCTGCACCTTCTAAGGCTTTCTTCCTTACACAGAAAAAAAAGGCAGTACCAGCAACTTCCCATGACTATTTTCCTTACCTGCAAAAAAAAAAAATGAGAAGACACAGGTACTCCTAAGAGTAATGGGAGAGGTTATAAAAGCTTAAATATATAAAAATAATAAAATAAATGTATGCAAATTATTAAAAAAAAAATAAAAAGATATATACAGTACAGTACTGTTTCTACTGTTTCACCTATGGCAGGTGGTTTTTGGAATGTAATACCCATGCTAGTTGAGGGGTTACTGCATAGGTAAAATCCAGGCAAACCCTCACAATCACTTCATGCAGAAATCTGGCTAGAAAAGTATTCATTCAAATAGCAGTGCAAAATTTCAATTGAGGAAAAAATATAGATACACACAAACATATATGAATACATGTATGTTTGTGTTTCTGTGTGCGTTTGTGTGTATATGTGTGTATACATATGTTCATATATATATATATATATATATATATATATATATATATATATATATATATATATATATATATATGAATTTGTATATGAATGAGGGTGTGTGTGTACGTGTGTGTGTGTGTTTGTAAAGAGGAAGGTAGACAGACACACAGACACACATACCAACAGACAGGCAGATGACAGAGAGAGCAATACTCAAAGATATTATTTATGTATGCATACATTTTAATCACAAGCACACTATATGCACACATACACATGCACATACATCAAACCCCCCACACACACACACACACACATACTCTCAAAGTTTCACACTTTTATATATGCATTCGTAAGAAATATAAGGTCTTCTTTTGAAAAGTCTTAATCAGCGAACACATTGATTAACAATATTGAAGATTTCTGCAGAACAACAACCCAAGAGTTATAACAATAAATTATGAAACCAAAACAACAACACCAACAATAGCAGCAGCAACAGCAGTAGCAAGCAATAAGCCAATCAAAAACCAGAAACAGCCGGATCAAAAATAAAAGTATAAAAATGCTGAGCAACAATCATTATAAAAACAGTAGCAGGAGCAGAACTAAACGAATCAAAATTGAGTAATAACACAACAAGAGCAATATACTAATGACAAAATAATAAAAATAAAAAAAAAATTCAAAGAGAGCATAACAATAACAAAAACAACAACAATGAATATAAACACACTGAAAGAGTAAAGCATAAAAATATGATAAAAAAAAAGAAGAATTTCAAAAAATAGATGCAAACCACACACACACTGTATTCCTTCTTTTGCAAATTAACTAATTATGAAATCTTTAGATTTTCCTGCTTTGATGATGCTTACGATGATCTAGAAAATTACCAATATTTTTGAAGCCCCACCACCACCACCGCTGTCACCACCACCACCGTCACTGCCACAACCCCACTACCACCATCACCCATATACACATACACAGCATCACACTTGTTGTTGTTGTTGTTGTTGCTTTTCTTCTTCTTCTTCTTCTTCTTCTTCTTCTTCTTCTTCTTCTTCTTCTTCTTCTTCATCATCTTCTTTTCTTCTTTATTAGCTGCTCTTTTCTGTTCTTTATTCCTTTTGTTGTTTTTTTCTTGTTTCCTTCCAAACATTCATGTAAATAAATAGTTATAAAATGTAAATACATACATATAAATGCAGATGTATATGCATGTGTGTATATGTGTGTGTGCCTATGTGTGTCTCTATGTATGTATGTGAGTTTGTGTGTGTATATATATATAATGTATACATACATATATATATATATATATATATATATATACACACACACACACACACACACACACTTTAACAGATAGATAGATAGATAGATAGATAGATAGATAGATAGACAGACGATCATAAAAATGGATCAGTAGTAAGATAGTTATATAGACACATAGATAAACATAGCTATAAAGTCATATGGATAAACAGATACACATCAGCTTCTCTATTTCTAAGGAGACAGCTTCTGAAATACATAAATTATAACATGTATTAGGGACTTATATGTATGACTAAGACATTCATCATCATCGTTGTCATCATTGTTATCATCATCATCATCATCATCATTATCATTTAACATAGATGTTCCAGGCTGGCAAGGAGTTAAGACAAGGAGTTAGACAAAATCCAATGGGGCCGAGAACTGCATATTTTTTGCTTTGGCAGTTTTTGATTTGGCAGTTTTTGCTTTGGCATGGTCTCTATGACTGAATGCATTTCCTTCTACATTCCAACACCTTTACAGCAAATACTTGGTTCTTTGTTCCTTGCCACCAGCACAAGAGAAGTTGCCATGCTTCTTGCCAGACTATGAACCTTGAAGTGAAGAGAGATGAAGACCTAAAGCAGTGGTTCATATGAACTTTAGGGGGTCTACATAAGATTTTGCTGTTCAAATTTATTTGCAATAAATTGGTTGTACTTCTACATCTCAGGAAATATTTCAACAAATTTTCAACAAATTTTCAACACAGGAAATATTTCAACACATTCCTAATAATATTTAACCCTTTAGCATTTAATCCTGCCAAATTCTGCTCAAATATTCTATATGTTTTAACATTCAAACTGGCCTTATTTAACCTCTCACACCTAACCTATGCTAACATTCTAAAAGCAAAAAAAAAAAATTGCAGCAAAGCTGCATGATAGTGCTGTCAGGCATGGCATGCAGACCATCATGTAACTTGTTTTATTCTTCTCTTCTGTTTTATTTTGACATGCTCATTGCATTTTTATCTTTCTCTTCCATTTTACAAATTCAGTGTGCACATATACATTGCGTGTTCATACTTCTTTTTCCAGTTCCTACTCAAAACTGTTTACATATCACAACCATCTCATGAACCTGTGTTTGTGAGGAGTGCTTCGCACTTTGATGTTTGTAAAATAAGCAATCACATCATCAAAACCTCAAAGTTATAAAATAATGCATGATTAATTCAAAACAATTTTAATAAAAAGGCATTACATTTGACAGAGTAATCTGAACATAAAAAGGTTGATCATAAAAATATCAAAACATCAAATTTTTATTAGGGTCCAGCAGAGTAAAAAAGGAATCAAAGGGGTCAAAGGGGTTCATAGGCAAAAAATGGTTGAAAATCTCCAGGCTAAAGTCTGTGAGAAGGAGGCAGAGCAGGTTCATTGCTGTTTAAGAGTTACATGGTTAATGAGATTTAGAAGAGAGAGTGCGAATGATTGGGTGGAGCTGGAAAGAGATAAAATAGTAATAAGTGAGTGCTTGGGTGACAACTCAAGTCAGGAAGTGAGTGGGAATGGAGGCACAAGGATTGTGGGTACATGAGGAATTTGTAAGAGTATATGGTAAGGTAAAGGTGAAGGTTACTTTCTCAAGTCATACCGACTCATAAAGGGCTTTATGGTGGATATACTCCCCACCTGGATGGGATGCTGGTCCGTCACAGGAAAAGTTAGATAGATAGATAAATAGACAGATAGATAGACAGACAGACACACAGACAGATAAATAGATGGATAGATAGATAGATAGATTGACATAGATCAATAGATAGATATATATAAACATATAAATGAATATGTGTGGGTGTTGGTGTTTATTTGTGCCCTCTTGTTTTCAGATCATACGATGGTTGCATAGTTTCTTCTATACAAGCGGTTTTTTTTGTTCATTTCCAATCTTTCATGAATGGATGTCCAGCCAAGGGAAATATTACATTGGAAATAAGTCAAGATTGATGAGAAGAAGGGCATCCAGATGTATAAAATCTGCCTCAACAAATTCCATTGACCCATAGAAATGTAGACATTAAAACGCAAATAAATAAATAAATAAATAAATAAATACATATATATATATATATATATATATATATATATATATATATATATATATATTATCCAAAACATTTGGATTTGGATTTCATGCTACTTCAAGCTTTGAAGCTCCTAACAGAGCCTATCCCTTGAGGCCAGTGAGAATATGAATGCAGCATACAGGTTCTCACCAACCTGAGGAAATAGGCTCCATTAGAGGCTTTAAAACTTGAAGTAGCATGTAATCTGAATCAAACTGTTTTGTCCACTCTATCATACGTGTATATATATATATATATATATATATATATATAGTTTTAGGGAAAATAACCAATTTTCAAGAACTCATCGATGAAAATCCACTATCACATATAGAAAAATTAATAATTAAAAGCACAATAAATGAGTATAATATAAAGTAAAGTAAATATCATAAGATAAATATAATAAAAAGATTAATTATTGTTCTACTTACGATCTGACGAGTAGCTATATTTTTGAATAGAACTTATTTTAGATAATTTCAATTGATTTTAATCGATTTAAATTTCTTTTCTATTTGAAAATTGGTTATGAAACACGTGTAATCTTTTTATTATATTTATCTTATGATATTTACTTTACTTTATATTATACTCATTTATTGTGCTTTTAATTATTAATTTTTCTATATGTGATAGTGGATTTTCATCGATGAGTTCTTGAAAATTGGTTATTTTCCCTAAAACTATATATATTTTATATATACTTTATCTATAAGGCTCAATTTAATTTTTTATAAATTGATTTTAATTGAGTTTTTTACCTGTAATTTTGGATTTTGTCCCTAATAATATTATTATATATATATATATATATAGATATAGATATATAGAAATTACTTATAAGAACTAAATGAACAAAAAGAAACCACTTGTATAGAAGAGATTATGCAACCATCACATGTTTTAACAAGGGGACACAAATAAACACCAACACCCACACAAACACACACATTCATTTAGATATATGTATTATGTATATGTATACATATATGTGTGTGTGTGTGTGTGTGTGTGTGTATGTATATATATATATATTCTTTTATACTTTTACTTGTTTCAGTCATTTTGACTGTGGCTATAATGGAGCACCACCTTTAGTCAAACAAATCAGCCCAGGACTTATTCTTAGTACTTATTCTATCAGTTTCTTTTGTCAAACCACTAAGTTACATGGACGTAAACACACCAACAGCGGTTGTCAAGCAATGGTGGGGGGACAAACACAGACACACAAATACATACATACATACATACATACATACATACATACATACATATATATATATATATATATATATATATATGATAGGCTTCCTTCAGTTTCCATCTACCAAATCCACTCACAAGGCTTTGGTCAGCCTGAGGCTACAGTAGATGACACTTGCCCAAGGTGCCATACAGTGTGGCTGAACCTGGAACCATGTAGTTAGAAAGCAAGCTTTTTACCACACAGCCACTCCTGCACCTATAGATAGATAGATAGAGAGAGAGAGAGAGAGAGAGAGAGAGACAGATAGATACATACATACATATATGTATATACATATATGTATATATATATATATATATATATATATATATATATATATATATATATATATATATATATATATATATATATACACATATATATACTTGTGTGTATACAGAACATACATATCCATACACATGTGTGTGTGTGTGTACACATACATACATACACATATGCACATGTACTTCAATAAGGACATGTGCATACACTCTCACGCTTTGCAGTGGAGTTTATTGTTCATTATGAAGAGCTCCAATAACTAGAGTAGTTTGAATTTTCTATTTTCACAACAATGTTGAAACTTTGAATTTTGTTGAGCTGATCCATTTGCATTCTCTTGTCCATTGATATACTTAGCATTCCTGAACCACTTACATTCATACGACACAGCTGATATCTGCCTTCTCACTGAATGATATTTCCAAAATAACTCTCGGCTTCCTCTGACTCTGTTATTATCGTCATAAAAACTCAAGGAGTGACCACTGCAACTTCATAAATTCTTCACTTCATGCACAATTCTTTGTGATTGTGTCATTGTGTCTGTATCACTTTTCCTTTGACTAATTAATGTTACTACCTTGTATTGTGCTCTCTCCATAGAAGTGTCTTCATTAGCATATTCCAATCATTTATTTCTTTATTATGCTTTCTCACATCTTTCTGAGGTTTTCTCTTCTTTTTGTTTTTTAGCATATTTGTTTATTCCAGTTGCTTTTTCTTTTCAATATTTTTTATCCATAATGTGTGCGTATACAGGGTGGCCCAAAAGTAGGTTTACAGTTATCACGTAGGCACTTTAAATTTCTTTTAAAACATTTTAGTACGTTTAGATTTCTATCTTACAATTAACTAAATTAGCATAGAATAATAGTTATATTTTTTTATAAATATGATCTTAACTGTTAATATATGAATGCCAAAAAATAGTTAAATAATTGTGAACCTACTTTTGGGCCACCCTATATATATATATATGTATATGCATATATACATATATATATATTATATATAAATAAGGATAAGATCGATATATAAAATATCGATCTTATCAAGTGGCCAGCATGGGAATAAAAACCATCAAAGGTAACAGTTATTTAAAATTATAATATATCTAAGAGATACCGCCACACTGAAAATAGCAGTCAAATCTTGACTCTAAACCACAATAAATGTTCTTATGGCACAAAAGGCAAAGACGAAGACATGATAAACTAGCTATGTCTTCGTCTTCGCTCTTTGTGCTATATGACCATTTATTGTAGTTTCGAGTCAAGATTTGACTGCTATTTTCAGTGTGGCGGTATCTCTTAGATACCCTATATTATAATTTTATATATATATATATATATATATATATATATATATATATATATATATATATATACACACACACACATGCAAAAATAAAGGTTATCTGGTAACACACTTTAGGCTTATACTAAAATATGATTAACTGTAGCAGTTAATGTTATATAGTTTGTCATATTAAAATTCTTTGCTCTCTCTCTCCTGTGATCCTGATATATATACATAGGCATACCTCAACTTACATCACTTTGAGTTAAATATTTTTGACTTTACGTTTTTTAAAGAACTTAATGGGAAAAAATATATCTCAACTTCAACTGATTTATCTGACTCTACATTAGTCTCACCAAACATTCAAAAGTATGAAAATTTATAAAAACACCTAAAAACCAATACTGATGTAGAAAATCAAATGAAATACATGTGAAAATATGTTCTTTAAACAGTTTTCGCTAATAAATTTTTTTAACATGTTTTTCATGTTACATCATTTTTTTAAAAATTAAGTCACATATTTTGCAACCAGTTACCAACATTGGTTGAGATATTCCTGCAACTAAACATCAAGCATGTAAAGTGCAATATCAAGAAATCCAGTCAAACTAGCAGCATTGAATTAGTCATGCATATACAAAATTTCATGGCCTCTTGGTTGGTAGGGCTGTAACAACTATTTACAAGACCAAGTTCATTATCATGAAACAAATCCTAGATACAAAGAATAAATAAAATGTCATAATTGGAAAAGATTTATTCAGATCTAGTTAATCCAGTTACATTTGTTTCGTCAGAAACATACAGAAGTAGAATGCTATTAAATTATCAAATTATACTGAAAATTTAAAGAAAGAAGACTGAGCCCTTTATTATTCAGATTACTCTGTCAAGTGCAAAGCTTATTTCTTCACATTGTTTTGAATTTATCATGCATTATCCTGCAGCTATGAGTTTTTGATGAAGTTGTTGTTGATTTTTAGATGAGGAAATGGGTCGTACGCAATGTTTCAAATGGCATGGGTGCTTCAAAAGTGGAAGAACGTTCCTGTAAGATGATGAACGATATGCCACGAGTGTCACCCACAGAAATGTGGTATTGTGCATCAAGAATTCATCCCCCAGAGCCAGACTGTATATTGAGAGTTCTATTGTGATGTTTTGAAGTATTTAATGGAAGACATTAGGTGTGAGTGGATCTGTAGAGGGTGAAAAATTGGATTCTTCATGAGGACAATGCACCTTGTCACCAAGCTTGCCACACTCATGAGTTTCTCACCAAAAAAACAATGTGTCATTGCTTCTACACCCATCCTATTCACCAGATTTAGTGCCTGTGGACTTTCATCTCTTTCTCAAGATGAAAAAGTACCTCCGAGGCTGCCATTTTAACACTGTTACCGAGATCAAGAGTGAGTCACAGATGGTACTCAATTCACAGAAAACAACTTCCAGACCAGATTCCAAAAGTGGCAGGGACACCATGACCGGTATTTTGCTGTGCATGGTGACTATTTCAAGGGAAAGGATGTTAAAACTTAGGTAAATAAGTTATTTTTTATGAAACATAACTTGTCTGGTGAATCTTTTGATAACACCTCATACAAGTGAAGACTGTCTGGCAGACTCTGTAGAAGAAATCTTCATGGTTCAATGAAAGGAAAGGTAGCTACAGTAATGCATTCTGGGACACTGAGAGGAAGATCAGTCACGTAAGGTATTTTAGCCATTTACTACATCTGCCTCCATCCCTGGTCATCTTGACCTGGTCTTGCCACAGGATTAAAGATGGTCCTGGATGAGAGAGTTGGGTAGATGGTTCACAACACATCTTCACTTTAAACAGTTTCCGTGCAAGTCATCAGTCATTCTTGAAAATGACGAGATGGTCCCTGTTGCTCTGACAGATGGACATGACAATGTGTGCAAGTATGCAATATGATGCATTGAATGTATATAACATTCTACACGTTTTCTTTTGCTATGTTACCGAAGAGTTTACTCTCCAAAGGTCAAATACACTTTCACTTTCTTAATCTTTCATTGAGTATTCAACTTAAAATTACCTTTTGTTTTCCATTTATCTTTGTCATTATTTTTCAACGTAAATTTTAAGCACAAGTGTAAAAATATATGTGTATGTGTGTGTATGTATATGTATGCATGTGTATATGTATAAGTGCATTTGCATTTCACACAACATTTGCATTCAAATAATTATCAGTGCAAAATCTATAATGTATACACAAATGTAGAACAGTACTACAACATATTGTTTCATACGTGTATATATATATATATATATATATATATATATATATATATATATATAAGAATTTTATATATATATATATATACATATATATACTAGCAGAAAGATCGCCCTCTGGGCAGTTTTCTGAAAGCCCCTCGACAATATTTTCACAGTTGATTCCCAATTCTAATAGTTTTATATTATACATCTAATTATTTCTTTGTATAATAGTGCTCATTTGCTTAGTAAATATCGCTTTCATTATTTTATCACTGTCATAATCTCTCTTTTTTAAACAAACATCACGGTAGTCCACCAACAGAGGGAGAAGCAGTTTGTCAAGTTTTACCTTCCCCTCAAAGCAACATAGAGATTACAATTCAGCAGCCCATCTGTAAGCTTTGCAGAGTGAGAGAGAGAGGGGGAGAGGGGGGAGAGGGAGGGGGAGGGGGAGAGAGGGGGAGAGAGAGAACATTGCAAACAATGAATGAAATAAATGAAAAAATTGTATAAATAAAAGGGCATTACTACAAATGTATACGACCCCGAATTTGTTGCTTCATAACATCCATAAAAATGGATATTTTTTAACAAAATTTTCTCCAAATATCGCTTAGATGTTGTGGCTTCAGAGTATATAGGGATTTATGGGAAAGAATTTTTCCAAGGGTGGAGAGAGGAGGCCTGGAAAATTCACATGATCTGACTTTTATCCTCATAACTTTCAGGAAGATGGGTATCTTTTAATGAAAAGTTATAAAAATCCCTTTCAAACGGCATTGATTACGATTATAAAGAAATTTATGGGGAAATGAGGAAATTTTTTTCGGGGATTTACCCAATTTTTTTTTTAAGCCACAGCCTTCGAAATGATGGGGTGGGGTGGGACATTTTTTTACACCCCGCCTCCCTCATCATCCCGCTCTGGATCTATTTTGGCCAATATTTTTGCAGCTGAAAACCTTGGGAAGAGCAATTTTGATAAAAATTTTTTTAAATATTTTCAGAGGGAAAAGTGAGTGATTTAAGGGCGAGTTGGTTGTTGTTTCTAGCACATCCAAAGATAACCCTTCTCGTTTCTTGCATGTATTGATGTTTTTCAATATTTTTCCCAGGAGTGGCTGTGTGGCAAGTAGCTTGCTTACAAACCATATGAACTCAGAAAGTAAAGACAGACAAAATTCCGCTAAGCATTTCGCCCGTCATGCTAACATTTCTTATTTCTTTATTGCCTACAAGTGGCTAAACATAGAGGGGGCAAACAAGGACAGACGTAGGGATTAAGTCGATTACATCGACCCCTGTGCATAACTAATACTTAATTTATCGACCCCGAAAGGATGAAAGGCAAAGTCAACTTTGGCGGAATTTGAACTCAGAACGTAAAGACAGACAAAATACCGCTAAGCATTTCACCCGGCGTACTAACGTTTCTGCCAGCTCACCGCCTTTCTGTGTATATTGGCTTAGTGGTATAGAATGTTTGGAAACCGTAAATAAGGTGCAAGTTTCAAGTACTTGTCGGTAACTTTTTTCTCCTCGTCTTCTAATAGTAATTATCTAACTTCCTAGGCTTTTCTCACAGCTATCCTACGTTCAAAAATTATACGGGTATTTTAAAAAGTTTTCATTCAATAAATAATGTTTTTACATTATGTATACTTTAATAGAATAAACTATCGGTTTTCCAAATAACGAATTAAAACTTAAAAGTGAGCGACTTTGCAAATGAAAATGGAATATTCCGCAGTGAATGCAATGAATATTTAAATCTCTGAAGAATTGGACGCAGTGAATGCAATAAATATTTAAATTTGCGAGAAATTGGAGTTTAAAATATTCAATAAACTTGAGAAATTATTGGAGAAATTATTGGAAATTTCTTAGAACATAAATTTATAAAAATATTTCCAGACGGTCAATCCTACTACATATGTGAGAAATTCTGTCTGTAGGTGTATTTGTTTGCGGAGTTGTTTGCTAACTCCTCCTACATCGTTTTATCGATTTTAATGAAACTTGACACGTGGGTAGAACTCATGTCTGGAAACCTCATGGCATACTCAGATTGTTGAAAAAAAAAGCCGATGATTAGAAATCAGTGGCCAATTGAAAAACTCAATGGTAATTTCCATAAGGAAGATGATTTTGGCAATAACTTTTGCATTTCTCAACCGATTCGCTTCAAATTTGAGATACAAGTGGAAAATGTTACGTGGATGACTATTAAGGGAAAATATTTTACTTAGGCTGTAAAGGGAGGGGACAATAAGCTGCATAAAAACGTGTTTTTTTTTCAATTTGATTGCAACTTTTTATTCGTTCAATAACTTTTGCATTTAACATCTGATTCGCTTCAAATTTCATTTGCAGATAGATTAAGTACTAATGAGTGTATGAGATGAAAAGTTTTTTTCCACAACCATTTCGTCGCGTCTGTTCTCCTTCAACCATTTTGTCGCCTTGTATACATGTGTGTGTGTGTGTGTGTGTGTGTGTGTGTGTGTGTGTGTGTGTATCTGTTTGTCTGTCTGTCTGTACTCCCACCATCGCTTGACAACCGATGTTGCTGTGCTTACGTCCCCGTAACTTAGCCATCTGGCAAAAACACACCAGTAGAATAAGTACTAGGCTTACAAAGAATAAATCCTGGGGTCGATTGTTTCGACTAAAATTGGTGCTCTAACATGGCCACAGTCACATGACCGAAACAATTAAAACAATAAAAAGCTATGCCATTTTAACCCCGAGCAGCGCCGGGTATCTCTGCTATGTCCTTTAATAATTGCTTTCATTTAGTACTTTTAGTAATTGTTACATACCTAATTAATAAACTGCTTTCTCTGTTATAGCATAAATACACACACGCATGTATATATACACACATATATATATATTGTATCAAGGTTATATTTGATATATTATTTTTAATTTATATTAATGTCAGCTATCTATCTTCGTATCTTTCTCCCCCTTTCGTTCTTCCTTCTGTTACTACTATATCTCTCTCTTCTTCCGTCTCTCGCTGCTCACCTATTTTCTACTTCCTCCCCTTTTTCTCCCTCTACCACTCTTTCTCCCTACCCCTCGCTGGTCACATGTGTCCAGCTACTAATTCTTTTCATATCTTGGCCTCACCAAGCACACATGAACATTCTTCGTCCCGTTTCCTTCCAGTTCGTTGCTTCACAGCGTTCAATATACACATATTTTTTCACGTCTGGCCGTATAGCCTTTTTTGTTTGTTTTCACCGTTTCGTCTTCCTGCCTTGTTTTCTGTCCGCCACTACATTCCTCCATGGTACAAATTTAATTTGTGGTCCGTGGGAAGAGCCATTCTAACGATGCGTCCTGCCCTAACTCTTCGAAACACTTAGTTTTAGAATGGTGGCAGCTGATGAAGGAAATGTTCTCTATGTGGCCTGTGTGTTTTCTGTACTCTGTTTATCATTTTGTCCACGTTTTTTTTGCAACGTCCTGTACCCAGATATGCATCTATATATACATGTAGGTGTAGGTGTGTACATACATGTACGTATATTTGCATATACTCATTTATTATTTGTATACATATATATATATATATACACACACAATACACATATATACACATGTATGTATGTATGTATGTATGTATGCATGCATGTATGTATGTATGTATGTATGCATGTATGTATGTATCTATGTATTTATATATGCATGTATGTATTACATATGTATATACAATTGTCATTGGAATATTACTTCAGTACATATGAGACCAAATATGAAAAGGATATTGTTAGTAAACTATCTGCGTGTATGTGAGTATACATGCATGCATATGTATTCGTGTGTGCATGTATGTGCTTGTGCGTGTGTGTGTGATTATGTATGCTTAAGTGTGTGTATATATTTGTTTGTTTGTAACAAGAAAATAAATAGCAAATGAAC
>NC_142947.1:23148009-23178009 GCF_046866305.1 Octopus bimaculoides
GTCAAATGTTCTCATGTAACATGTCCTCTTTAAATAGAAAAGACGTGTTATAAATGTAGTTTTAGGTACATTAAGTCTGAAAAATAGATGGGATGGTTGCGGCTGGAGTGTCTTTGACAAGACATTGAATAACAGCAATAACAACAGTATTAATAGCAGCAGCACAAACAAATAAGGGAGTTTTTATACAGTTTCTTGATCTGCTAGAAATAGAGACAACAGCTCTAGCAAACCTCACCCTTAAGAAAAAAAGACACTTTTAATAATGGTGTCTTAAATACATAGATATATGAATAACAGACAGGATGGTCATGTTTGGGACATTTTTCATCATAGAGTATAAAATATGGAATCCAAGGACACATAAAAAGCACAATTCAAGCATGGTCACTACCAGTGCTGCCTGACTGGCTCTCATGCCGGTGGCATGTAAAAAGTACCCTTCAAGTCTAGTTGATGCCAGTACCACTTGACTGGCCCTCGTGCCAGTGGCATGTAAAAAAAGGCACCCACTACACTCTCAGAGTGGTTGGCGTTAGGAAAGGCATCCAGTTGTAGAAACCTTGTCAGATCAGACTGGAGCTTGGCACAGCCTCCTGGCTTGTCAGTCCTCAGTCACACCATCCAACCCACACCAGCATGGAAAGCAGACATTAAGCGATGATAATGATGATGATGTACGACGGTCTGTATCAGCAAAAGTTGTCAATATAAGAATCCAAAAGCTGTGAGGAATATAGAATCTATCATTTCAGTCTTTTCCTTCCAGTGGTTTCAAATACCTGAGGAAATGGTTGGTGATATAGCTTATGTAATACGCTGATTGTGAATAAATAGCTATGCTACTGAAACACTTGAAACATGTATTAAACTCTCATTGTCAATTCATCTTCATTTATTATATTTCTTCATCATGTAACATGTGACACTAATGTTACTATAGAGATTGCTGTTGCCAAATACCTGATATTATTACACAATTATGATTACATTAATTAATCTTATGACTGGATGATATAATAGGAATGTTTCTTTATTAGTTTTCCTACAGGATACACTGCCAGTCAATAACATGCTAGAGGCTAATGAGCTAATAACCACAACCAGTTAGATCCAAACGAGGCGTAGCTGTGTGGTAAGAAGCTTGCTTTCCAACCACATGGTTTTGAGTTCAGCCCCACTGTGTGGGACCTTGGACAAGTGTCTTCTACCATAGCCTTGAGCCAATCAAAGCCTTGCAAGTAGATTTGGTAGACAGAAACGGAAAGAAGCCCATTATATATATATAATATATATAATAGGCGCAGGAGTGGCTGTGTGGTAAGTAGCTTGCTTACCAACCACATGGTTCCGGGTTCAGTCCCACTGCGTGGCACCTTGGGCAAGTGTCTTCAACTATAGCCTCGGGCCGACCAAAGCCTTGTGAGTGGATTTGGTAGACGGAAACTGAAAGAAGCCCATCGTATATATGTATATATATATATATCTGTATTTGTGTGTCTGTGTTTGTCCCCCCCCACCATCGCTTGACAACCGATGCTGGTGTGTTTACGTCCCCGTAACTTAGCGGTTCGGCAAAAAGAAACCGATAGAATAAGTACTAGGCTTACAAAGAATAAGTCCTGGGGTCGATTTGCTCGACTAAAGGCGGTGCTCCAGCATGGCCGCAGTCGGGTGACTGAAACAAGTGAAAGAGAAAGAGTAAAGAGTATATACATATATATGTACACACATATATATGTATGCATGTATGTATGTATGTATCTGTTTGTGTGTCAGTGTTTGTCCCCCCACTGTCGCTTGAGAACTGATGTTGGTGTGTTTATGTCCCCATAACTTAGCAATTCAGCAAAATAGACAGACAGAATAAGTACTAGGCTTGCAATGAATAAGTCCTCAGGTTGATTTGGTTCAACTAAAAGGCGGTGCTCCAGCATTGCCGCAGTCAAATGACTGAAACAAATAAAAGAATATATATATTCAAAAATTACATATGTTTCCCAGCTGGCAGAACCTCAGCTGCTCATCACCCCAAAGATATCTTTTTCTTTTTTTTGCACATCTTTAATCGTTTGAAGTTTAATGATTCAAACATACTGTCGGATTGAAACATGTGTAAGACTTTTTTTCAGATATTTTTTGGTTGTTTTGTTGATCTGGTTTCTTTTATCCTTTTTCTTATACATATCACATTTACTTTACATTACTTTTCCATTGTGATACAAATAAAATGAACAAAGTGACTATTGTATTTTTTCTTCTCCATTTCCTCTCATTAACTTTATAAACATATATCTATATAATTCCAAGAGAGTTAGAGGTTGTGAATCCAACCAACTAAGGGATAATATCTATCCAATATACTGCTGGTAGAATACCCAATTATTAATACACAAGTGTTTTTTCATTACTTGGCAGCTACATTACCGAGTGTAATAAATGGGTGATGGTAAAAAGTTATTTTACCCTTAATTTATATAGCAATAAGAAAATGGAGGGGGTCAAGAGGTGATATTCATCAACTTTTAGACATTATATTATGCCTATTTATTTATTTATTAATTAGACATAATATAATGTCTAAAAGTTGATGAATACCACCTCTTGATCCCCTCCACTTTCTTATTGGTGTATATATATATATATATATATATATATATATATACTTGTGAGAGTTAGCGGTTGGGAAGCCAACCAACTAAGGGATATATATAAAGTATATTATGGAAACACGTAGATCATCATTTTTTTCCTTTTAATTTTACATTTAGTCATACAGCATAATGATTTGGTTGCAATGACTGACATATGTTTCTGCTGCACAGAGTATGTGCAGTTGCACATGCATCCCAGCATAACCATTTGTGTACCATTCAGGGTCCTTCAGCAAGCACAGTTCAAAGTGAGCTCACATATTCAGTCTAGGGAAGTGAACCTGGAATTACTCATTGGAAGAATTACAGTAAGAGAGATGGATGGATGGATGGATAGGATAGGAAAGTGGCGAGCTGGCAGAAACGTTAGCATGCCGGGCGAAATGCTTAGCGGTATTTCGTCTGCTGTTTAGTTCTGAGTTCAAATTTCGCCTTTCATCCTTTCAGGGTTGATAAATTAAGTACCAGTTATGCACTGGGGTCAATGTAATCAACTTAATCCCTTTGTCTGTCCTTGTTTGTCCCTTCTATGTTTAGCCTCTTGTGGGCAATAAAGAAATAAGATAGATAGATAGATAGATAGATAGATAGATAGATAGATAGATAGATAGGTAGATAGATAGATAGATACATTTCTTTTATTAGCCACACAGGGCTCATAGATAGATAGATAGACATACAGAGAGAAAAAGTGAGAGAGTGAAAGAAGGGAATGAGTGAGAGAGGGAAAGAGAGCAAACTTCTCCATCTCTTTTCCCATACTCAGACAAAATAGGGCAAGATGTGTAACATAACAATCTACACACTTCATGACAGTTGAACCTTTCTTTCATCATGGATAACCTTGATCAAAACAAACAATAATATAACACGTCTCTTGTCTTGTTAGTACATTTCTGTTTGTTATTTTATATATTTTTACTGAACAGAAGATACATCTATTGATAAGTAATCAGTATATTTATTTATTTATTTTGTTGCACTTTAATTTATTTTCTAGCCTTCACTTTGTTCAAACTAACTGCTGAGAGGATTTTTTTTTTTAGTTTGCCTTTGTTTTCTTTTGTTGACAAAGTCAAATTGCTCTCAACCCTATGTGTTTTTATCTTCTGCATTTCATTTCATGTTTCATCTCTGCTCATCTTCAGGTGTAATATATTTACACTCACACACACACACACACACACACACATGCATACACACACATGCCCAATTTATATATGTGTATATATATATATATATATATATATATATATATATATATATAGGTACCAACACATACAGATGCACATACATATACATGTATATACACATATACATATGAACACATAGATAGATAGATTGATAGATAGAAGCAGGGCTGTATAGTTAGAAAGTTTTTTTTCCAACTGCATGGTTTTGGGTTCAGTCCCACTGTATAACACTTTGGGCAAGAGTCTTCTGCAACTGCCCCATGCAACCAAAGCCATATGAGCGGTCTTAATGGAAGGAAACTGAAATAAGTCCATCATAGACATATGTATATGTAGATGTAGGTATGTACATGCATAGGCTCATATATCATTTGTATTATATATATATATATATAAAGTGTAGTATATTGCCACTTAAGTGTGGCTGACCCCTAGGGGTGGATGTTACTGTTGCTTTTAGCCCCAGGAGGACATCTCCTCCAGCTGGCTTATCGACACACGACTGTGTCCTGTTTGCCAAGGGAGTTATCATTTAGAGAATTAACATATATATATATATATATATATATATATATATACTCTTTTACTCTTTTGCTTGTTTCAGTCATTTGACTGTGGCCATGCTGGAGCACCGCCTTTAGTCGAGCAAATCGACCTCAGGACTTATTCTTTGGATGCCTAGTACTTATTCTATCGGTCTCTTTTGCCGAACCGCTAAGTTACGCGGACGTAAACACAGCCACTCAGATGATGATATATATATATACAACAGGCTTCTTTCAGTTTCCATCTACCAAATCCACTCACAAGACTTTGGTCAGCCTGAAGCTATATTAGAAAACACTTGCTCAAGGTAATATGCAGTGGGACAGAATCCACAACCATGTGGCTGGTAAGCAAGCTACTTACCACACAGCCACTCCTGTGCCTACATATATATATATATATATATATATATATATATATATATATATATAAGTCAGTAAATAGTGGGGATGTGTTAACTGCACGTGGAGAAATAATAGGAAAATGAAAAAAAGTCAGAATGCTGAACTGGAAGCATAATTTAATAAAGATTTTTTCTAACCGGTTTTCATTGCGATGAAGCAAATTATCAAGAAGAAGGAGAATGAAAATGTTTTTTTACAAAGAAGTACAAAAAAGTACAAAATGAAGAAAATAATATATAAAACAATAATATATAAAAAAATAAATATACCCATACATTATATTGTCTTTGAGCTTTTGTAGTTCAATAGTAGTTCATGTATAAATTGGTAAGAAAAATAAGGATGCATGAGAGTTGAGAGTTTTGTTAGGTTTAAAAAAAGGGTTAAAAGTTTGTGTTAAGCAGGAAATGTGGTGTCAAAACAGGAAGTGTGTGTAAGGGGAGACAAGTTGTTTTAGTTAGAGTTATGAACTTTTTTTTTCCCCAACAGGAAGTTTGCGTCTGTTCATAGAGAAATAAGGTCACTGAGGGGTGTGTGTGTTAAGAAATGGTTGGAATTTCTCTATGAAAAGATTCTCCTTGTTGATTCTTTCTTGTGTGGAGATTCTGTCTTTACATTGATAGAAAGGGAATATAATGAATTTAGGGTTTTTGTTTCTGGCGCAAGAGTCTATGTGGCCACTGAGTGGAATTTGGCGGTATTGAGGGAGGTTTATTTGTTCCTTATGGACAGCTACTCTTCTACGTAATGGGAGGCTCGTCTGTCCGATATAGAAGTTTTGGCAACCTGCGCAAGTAAGGACATAAATGAGGTTACCCGAGGAACAAGAGAAATTGGTTTTAATTTTAAACTTTGTTCCTCGTTTGAAGGTAAATTCAGAGCCTTCAAGTAGGTAGGGGCAGGTGCCACAATTAGGGCGTGCACATTTTTTAACTGATGGGGGTGGAAGTGGTGTATGTAGTTTGGAATTGGTTAATAATGTTTTCAAAGATTTGTGTTGCCTTTTGCATTTAAGGACTTTGTGTGTATTAATGATATTGTTCATTTTCGGGTCTGTGGTGAGTAAGGGGAGGTTTTGTTTAATTGTGGTGAATGCTTCGATGTTATTGGGGTTTTGGGTGGAGATGTATGAAAGTATTTTGGGGTTGGGTGTGTTATTATGTTGGTTGGTTTTTAGTGTGTTTTTGTCATGTTCCTTGGCATGTTTTATTCCAAGATCTATGAGTGTGGAGGGATATTGGCGTTGTAACAGTGTTTTTTTGAGATCTTGTAAGCGTATTTCTCGAGTGGTTGGGTCAGAGACAATGGTGCAAATTCTTTTAGCTAAATTAAAGGGGATATTTATCTTGGTGTGTTTTGGGTGGCATGAGCTAAAAAGGAGGTATTGTTGTGAGTCTGTAGGTTTGTGGTAGATGTCGGTTGTGATTTGGTTATTAGGTGTTTTTATGATTAAGAGATCAAGAAAAGGGAGATGATGTTTGCTGAATTCCATAGTGAATTGAATGTTGGGATGTATGTTATTAAGAATGGATTTGAATTCTAGAAGTTTTTCAAGCTGGCTAGGCAGGAACCTGCGCCATGCTTCTGTGTCTGTTTCAGCATGGTTTTTATGACTGGATGCCCTTCCTATCACCAACCACTCCGTAAAGTGGGCCGAGTGGTTTTTACAGAGTGGTTGGTGTTAGGAAGAGCATCCAGTCATAAAAAAAACCATGTTGGATGCCCTCACAGAAAGGTATAAATCCCAAAAGTTCATACTGCAGTGTCACCGATGAGATAGAAGAAAATTCATGAAGTCCTTCGTATGAGTCCAACCTGGACAGATAAGTTAAGATCCCAGGGAATCATAACTTAAACCTCACAAGTAAACTTGTGCCGATTCACATACATTCACCAGCACTAATCTACTTTATGCACATGAACACACAATGCATATTACTGCTTTCTCTGAACACTAAACCCAAGAAACAGCTGTGTAGGATTACCTGCATTCTCCACTTTCTTACTGACAGAATAAATACATGCATGTGATATAAAGACAACGGTAGAATAAAAGAAATTAAAGATGGCAGTAGAATAAAAGAAATCCAACAACTATATTAGTATTAAAGCCATTATTTCGTTTTCATTTTCCCCATTTTATTGATTGCATTTAGATAATGACTATTTTGGGATTACCAATAAAGAGATGCACCCAAACTTTTTTTTGCCAATTTGCAAAATTTACTTCCATTCAGGGAAAATATTACAATTGTCCTTACAAAAACATCAAGAGGCATGTGACACCAACATGAAATACAATTGGTGATAATTCTTTCCTTTTCTGTGCATCAATATTTACTCTCTATCTGTTTTGTTTTTCATTTTAGAAAATATTTCCTTCAGTATTATATACAGGTGCAGGAATAGCTGTGTGGTAAGTAGCTTGCTTACCAACCACATGGTTCCAGGTTCATTCCCACTGTGTGGCACCTTGGGCATGTGTCTTCTACTATAGCCTTGGGCCAACCAAAGCCTTGTGAGTGAATTTGGTAGACGGAAACCGAAAGAAGCCTGTCATATATGTATATATGTATGTGTGTGTGTGTTTGTGTGGCTGTGTTTGTCCCCCCAACATCGCTTGACAACCGATGGTGGTATGTTTACATCTCCATAACTTAGTGGTTCGGCAAAAGACATAAAGGCATTGACTCTTATACACAGACATGCAGGAAGTAAATAGACACCTTTAATTTTCAAAATTTCTGATTTATACGTCTTAATATGTTTTCAGCAGTGTAGAATTTACAATGTAATTATTCTTTTTCATTCCAAGTGCCATTAGATTAAACATTTGCAAAGAGTAACCATGCCACACATAAAAAATTCAGCAAAACTGTCAGATTTTTAAAGAGGTTGTATTGTTGGGCAATATGAGGTTGGTCTTAGGCCATGATCACGGTCTCACTTGGCTTGCTGGGTCTTCTCAAGCACAGCATATCTCCAAAGGTCTCGGTCACTTGTCAACTCCTCAGTGAGGCCAAATGTTCAAAGGTTGTGCTTCACCACCTCATCCCAGGTCTTCCTGGGTCTACCTCTTCCACAGGTTCCTTCTACTGCTAGAGTGTGACACTTTTTTTCACAGCTGGCCTCATCCATATGCAACACATGACCATACCAGCTGACTCGTCTCTCTTGCACACCACATCTGATGCTTCTTAAGTCCAACTTTTCTCACATGGAACTTACACTCTGTTGTGTATGCACACTGTCATTACACATCTAGCGGAGCATACTGGTTTCATTCCTTGCAAGATTATGCATGTCCTCAACAATCACAGCCCATGTTTCACTGCCATGTAGCATAGCTGTTCGCACACATGCATCAAACAGTCTACCTTTTACTCTGAGCGAGAGGCCCTTTGTCACCAACAGAGGTAGGAGCTCTCTGAACTTTGCCCAGGCTATTCTTATTCCAGCAGCTATTCTTTCAGAGCATCCACCCCCACTACTGACTTAGTCACCTAGGTAATGGAAGCTATCAACTACTCGTAGTTTTTCCCCCTGGAATGTGAGGGGACCTATTTTCTGCATATTTTCAGTGTTTATTGCCCCTGAGCATTTGCCACACACAAAACTATCTTCCCAGTTAGCCTTCCTTTGATATTGCTGCACCTCTTATATGTCCATAGCTTACACTGGGTACATCTTATAGAGTTTCTACCTACACATTTTCTACAGATCGAGCAGAGCCATCTACCTGAAGGTATCTGTGGTTTGTCTGCCTTCCTACTTACTAAGACTTTGGTTTTTGCTGGTCTGAATCTAAGGCCCTTCGATTCTACACCTTGCTTCCACACCTGAAACTTCTGTAGTTCTGATAGTGACTCAGCTATTAGAGCTAAGTCATCACCATATATGTATATATTTATGTTTGTGTCTGTGTGTGTCTGTGTTTATCCCCCACCATCACTTGACAACCGATGCTGGTGTGTTTATGTCCCCATAGCAGGTCGGCAAAGTGACGGACAGAATATGTACTAAACTTACAAAGAATAAGTCCTGGGATTGATTTCTTTGACTAAAACCCTTTAAGACAATGCTCTAGCATGAGCGCAATCAAATGACTGAAACAAGTAAAAGAATAAAAGAAAATAACGAATGCATTAAGATACATGTGCACATATACACATAGATGCACATACATGTGCAGATAGATATCCTAATCCACATATGCACTCCAATATATTTATCACTCTCAATATGGCAGATATCAAGCTACAGCCATAAGACATCATACAATTGTGACATAATATCATTCTATTCTGATTTACTCTACAACTGGCAATAGCAATAACATGAAGAATATTTTTGACTATGCTGAAGCCATAAATTGATTCCGTCTAACCTCTTTCCTTAAGTTTTCTTCTTCCATCTTCTTCCAACTGACCATTTTCTTATGACAGTCTGATTTAGTGGAATATCTTGTTCCTGTTCCTCCTTCCTTTCTTTTTTTCTTTCTTTCTTTTGTGGTCTTTCATTTATATAAAAACATACATACATACATACATATGTATATATATATATATATATATATATATATATATATATATATATATATATATATATATATATATATATATATATATATGTACATATATATATATATATATATATATATATATATATATATATATACACACATATATATACATATTTATATATACACATACACACACATATATATAGGCATACATATTGCTTTGTATCTTCCTCTCTTTCACCCTCTCGCTCTTACTCTCTCTCTCTCTCTCTCTACACACATATATATATACATACATATATAGAGAGAGAGAGGGAGAGAGAAAGAGAGTGATACATATACGCATACACATATGTGCGTGCATGTACACACACACACGCACTTATAAAACTTACCCTCTTCCTCCCAGCACCCACTTCCGACCGCTTTTCGCCTCTGTCCATCTTCCTCTCTGCTTATGGTTTTTCTTATAAAGCTCTTTTCTTCTGTTTCTCTTGTCTTTGTTTTTCCCTTTAACCTTACAGATATCAATGTATATCTATTCCTTTATTTATACATACATACACACATACACACACACATGATATATATATGTGTATATATTCTTTTACTTGTTTCAGTCATTTGACTGCAGCCATCCTGGAGCACTACCTTTAGTTGAACAAATCGACCCCAGGGCTTATTTTTTGTAAGCCTAGTATTTATTCTATCAGTCTATTTTGCTGAACCGCTAAATTACAGAGTTGTAAACACACCAACATCGGTTGTCAAGTGATGGTGGGAGGACAAACAGACACACAAATATATACATACATACATACATACATACATACATACATACATATATATATGTGTGTGTGTGTATATTACAACAAGAATTGTGTATCTTGAACATAGAGTTACCCAAGGTTTCACATCCACAGAGCAAAGCCTTGTGGACAGCTCGTTAGACTCTATATAAATACAAAATTTAAAATATCTATGTCGCTTTGCTTTGTGGATGCGAAACCTTGGGTAACTCTATGTCCAAGGTATAAAATTTTTGTTGTAATAACTACTGTTCTATTCTTAAGAGTGTGCTTCTTACTGATGTTTTTTATCAACTGTATGTGTGTATGTATATATATATATATATATATATGATGGGCTTCTTTCAGTTTCCATATACCAAATCCACTCACAAGGCTTTAGTTGGGCTGAGGCTATAGCAGAAGACACTTGCCCAAGGTGCCATGTGGTTGGGAAGCAAGCTTCTTACCACACAGCTAAGCTTATAATATATATGTGTTCATATACATAAATATATGCAGGAGTGGCTATGTGGTAAGTAGTTTGCTTACAAACCACATGGTTCCAGGTTCAGTTCCACAGTGTGGCACCCTGGGCAAGTGTCTTCTACTATAGCCTCGGGCTGACTGAAGCCTTGTGAGTGGATTTGGTAGACGGAAACTGAAAGAAGCCCATCGTATAGATATTAATATATATATATATGTGTGTGTGTGTGTGTGTGTGTGTGTGTGTGTGTGTGTGTGTGTGTGTGTGTGTGTGCATGTGTGTGTGTGTGTGTGTGTTCTTGTGCATCTATGTTTGTCCCCCCACCATCGCTTGACAATCGATGTTGGTGTGTTTACATCCCCGTAACTTAGCGGTTTGGCAAAAGAGACTGATAGAATAAGTACTAGGCTTACAAAAAATAAGTCCTGGGGTCAATTTGTTTGACTAAAGGCAGTGCTTCAGCATGGCCGCATTTATATGACCGAAACAAATAAAAGAATTAAATATTAAAGAGAATATGCATTATGATACACATATGTGTATGGTATGTACATATGTCTTTGTGTGTGGGAAAGTGTATGGCTTAGTGGTTGGGGTAATAACCTCATGATTGTAAGATCATGTGTTCAATTCTCAGCAATGCATTGTGTCCTTCAGCAAGACACTTTATTTCATGTTGCTCCAGTCCACTCAGTTGGCAAAAATCAGTTGTACCTAAAGATCCAACCTTGTCACATTTTGTGTCACATTAAATCTCCCTGATAACTACATTAAGGGTACAAATGTCTGTGGTACTCAGCCACTTGCAAGTTAACTTCACAACCATTCCATGATCCGGTCAGCTAGAACACTTGTCGTAACCAACAGAGTACCAGTTATGCTTGTGTGTGTGTGTGTGTGTGTGTGTGTGTGTGTGTGTACACACTCACCCTTATTACATTCATATACCTGTACACTCTTTATTTTAACTGAGAACTGATGATGCGTTTAAGAAGTTTGCTTTGCTACCATATGGTTTCCAGTTCAATACCACTGCATGCCACCTTTGGTAAATGCCTTGGGTCAACCAATAGCTTGTGAGGGAATCTGACGGACTGACACTGTATGGAAGCACATTGTATATTTTATATGTGTGTGCGTGTGTGTGTGTGTGTGTGTGTGTACATGCATGTGTGTAGGTGATGTCATGGCTTGTATAGTACAGAAGACCGTTTTACAAACCACATGGATTTGGTTGTTCAATCACATTGTATAGTACCGTGGATAAGTACTGTCCAATATAGCCCAGGGCCAACGAATGTGTCAGTGTTTGTCCCTCACCACCACTTGACAACTGGTGTTGGTGTGTTGATGTCCTCATAACTTAGAGGTTTGTCAAAGAAACCAATAGAATAAGTACCAGGCTTAAAAGAAAAAAACAATAATAATTATTAGTGTAGATTTATTTGACTAAAAATTCTTCAAGATGGTGCTCCAGCATGGTCACAGTCTAATGACTGAAAAGAATAAAAGAGATATTCCTTTAAAATTCGCTGCAGGCATGTCTTATTCATAATGTCTAACATCCTGCTAACAGCTACATGTTGACAGCTTATAAAATACTTGTAAGATGAATTAATATTATCATTGTTATGGCTAAGGATGGGAATATTAATAGGATGGACATATAATAACATAAAAGTAAAAATCTGTTACAATGAAATGGATTTGCAGAGACAAGGGACGATGTTAGCAGTATTGTTTCATACAATTGCTAGTAATAATACCATTCAAGTACTGGGAGATTGATTTGTCTAGTTATATTCTTCACTATTCTCAAAGCCGTGTGGCTTTGTGTCAATGGGAAAAATCGTTAATATGATTTATCATATTTCTTATGATTGTCATAAAAGTCTTCGTCGTCATCATCATCATTTAACGTCTGTTTTTCATGCTGGCATGGGTTGGATGGTTTGACGTGGAGCTGGCCAGCCAATGAGTTGTCCGAACTCCAACTGTCTGTTGTAGCATGGTTTCTATGGCTGGATATCCTTCCCAATGCCAACCACTTTACAGAGTATGCTGGGTGCCTTTTACATGCCACTGGTATGGGTGTATTTATGTAGTACTTGCATGAGAGCATTTCATGTGGCACTGGCACCTATAAAGGAGAAGCCTGTATGTATGGATGACAGGGATTTTACTTAGCTTGGTGCATCTCTGAAGTACAGTAAATTGCCACATGATAAATGTATACAGCATTTGGGCAAAATAATGGTGACACCTTATTATTTAATCCTTTAGCATTTAAACTCACCAAATCTAGTTCAAATATTCTACATATTTTTACAGTCAAATTGGTAATATTGAACTTCTCACACATAAACTACACTAACATTCTAAAACTAAACAATCACATCTTTGAAACCTCAAAGCTATAAGATGATGCATGATTAATTCAAACAATTTGAATAAAAAAGCATTACATTTGACTGAGTCACCTGAATGCTAAATGGTTAATACAGAGCTGGTCCAACTTTGGCAACAATTACAACTTTGATATGTCAAGGGATAAGGCAGTGAGTGGGAAAAAGTTTTAACATGCCAGATGAACTGCTTAGCAGTATTTTAGTCATCTTTATGTTCTGAGTTCAAATTTCCATCTACCAAATCTACTCACAATGCCTTGGTCAGCCCAAGGCAATAGTAGAAGACACTTGCCCAAGGTGCCATGCAGTGGGACTGAACCCAGAACCATGTGGTTGGGAAGGAAGTTAAAGAATGGGAGCTGCCTATACTGCTAAGTGCTTTATAGATGAGAAACCAATGGTCACCCAATGACCAGCCATGGTATTTAACTTCTCAAAAAAGTATATGACTGCTCTAATGTTTTAGAGTGTGCTTCTTTCTTGGCTATATAAACTACTGATGATGTGTGTGTGTGTGTTTCTTGATATGATTCTTCTGAGTGTCCTCTACACTATTTTATAAGGAAGCCTCTGCAAGCATAGATAATGTAGCAGCATGTGCCTGACATGATAGTATCTTTTCCATGATAATTCTGTTAATATTTATTTCAAGAAGATTGAAATGAAGGAAATAAAACAAAGTTAACTATCAAAATATGTATTCTTTATTCCAACATAAAAACCTTTCCCATGGCCTTATGTTGGAATAAAGAATACATATTTGGATTGTTAACTTTGTTGTTTTATTTCCTTCATTTCATATCTATCCTCCATATTTTTAAGAGGTCATGGGCCAACAGGTTTTTGAGATCTGATGATATGCCATAAAGCTAACCCCTTTATGGATGAGAAACCTAAGGTAATCCCATAAACTGGCCTTCCCCAATTTTTAATATATACTCCTCTTCATCTTAGAGTGTGCTTCTTCTTCCAGATTTATGTTTTTACAAACGATATACATACATACATATAGATAGATAGATAGATAAATAGATAGATAAATAGATAGATAGGTAGATAGATAGATAGATAAATAGATAGATAAATAGATAGATAGATAGATAGATAGGTAGATAGATAGATAGATAGATAGATAGATAGATAGATAGATACATACATACATACATACATACAGACATACATACATACATACATACATACATACAGACAGACAGACATACATACATATATATGGTACCTTCACACAATCCTCAGGTGTGAAAGCACCATACATACATATATATGTATATATATGGGAGAATATACAAATAATAACAACAGACGAGGACAGGTGGTGTAAATAACAAAAGTATATATTAGTATGACGCTCGGGAATACGGAAAGTCTTTGACGTTTCGAGCTACGCTCTTCAACAGAAAGAATACGGAGACAAGGAGAAAAACACGGAGAAAAAAAATTGAATAGTGTTCAGTCAACGGTCAATCATAATAATGGTAATAATGGCCGATCATAACAATGGCTGACCGGAAGTTAGAAATTCTTTTTTCAGGAGAGCTAAGAAAGGGGGAGATAACAAACGGTGATCGGGAACGAGGGGCTGTGTGTGGGAGGTAGAATGCTGGTGATCTTGACGTATGTAGTGTGAAAATGGGGAAGGGAGAAAGGGAGAAAGTAGTTGGTCAGTTGTAGTGTGTGCGTGGTGTGAGCGAGGGTATTGGTGTGGTGTGATGTGAGGGTGTTGGGAGGTGGGGAAAGCATGGGTGGAGTGTGGGTTAGGCTGAGGGTGGGGTAGAGGTAGGGGTCTGTGGGTAGGGTGGGGTATGTGGGTGTAAGGAATTGGATGGGGTGGAGTGGGAAGGTAGAGTAGGAGTGTGTTGGGGTGTGGTGGGATGAGCTTATGAGGGGGTGTTGACGAGGAGGGAGAAGGGGAAGGTGGATGTAAGAGAGAGGGAAGATGGGTATGGGAGGGGAGAGGAAGAGAGGAGAGAGGGTGGGTATAAGAGAGGGAAGGTGGATTGAGAGAGGGGGAAGGTGGATATGGGGGGGAGAGAAAGAGGGGGAAGGTGGGTATGGGGGGGAGAGAGAGAGGAAGAGAAAGAGAGGAAGAGAGTGAGAGAGAGGGAAGAGGGGTATGGGGGAGAAAGAGAGGAAGAGAAAGAGAGTGAGAGAGAGGGGAAGAGAGTGAGAGAGTAAGGGTGAGAGAGTAAGAGAGTAAGAGTGTAGAGAGTAGGAGAGTAAGAGTGTAGAGAGTAAGAGTGAGAGAGGGGGGAGTACGAGAGAAGAGAGTGAGAGAGAGTAAGAGAGAGGAGAGAATGAGTAGGGGTGAAGAGAAGTGGGAGTGGAGAGAAGTAGGAAGAGAAGTTGGAGTGAAGAGAAGTAGGAAGAGAAGTGGGAAGAGAAGTAGGAGTGAAGAGAAGTAGGAAGAGAAGTGGTAAGAGAAGTAGGAATGAAGAGAAGTAGGAAGAGAAGTAGGAGTGAAGAGACGTACAAAGAAGTAGGAGTCGGAGCAGGAGGTGGGGGAGGGAGAGATGGGTGGTAGGAGGGAGGGTGGGGGAGAGAGACAGAAGGAGGGGGTTAGATGAAGAGTGGAGGGGAGTTGAGCCCATGTGGCGCAAAGGAGCGAAGATAGAAGATTAATCCCTGTTCACGGCGCAAACGGGAGTCCGGATGGCCCCTGTGCATGGACAATCCAAACACAGACAGGTGTTGCCGCAAGGAGTGGCCGGCAGAACCGAAGTGGCGTGACACCGGGGTGTCATTACCGACGTTAATGTCTCGGAGGTGTTCCGCGAATCGGTCGGCCAGGCGGCGCCCCGTTTGTCCGATGTACAGAGATTGGCAGAGAGAGCAGGAGAGGCAATATATGATGTTGGTAGACGTGCAGGTGAAGGAGTCGGTGATGCGATAGGGTCGGTGATGGGTGCTGGTGAGGAGGGTGGTGTTGGAGAGGTAAGGGCAAGTGCGGCAGCGTGGGCGGGAGCAGGGGAACGAGCCAGGTTGGGAGGTTGAGTTGGGGAAGAAGCTGTGGACCAAGAGGTCCCGTAGGTTGTGGGCTCGTTTGAAGGAGGGGAGGGGTTGATTAGGGAAGATGTGGGAGGTGGAGGGGTCGGACTGGAGGCGCCGAAAAGCTCGGAGAATGGAGCGTTGGAGGGGTAGGGTGGTGGGATGGTAGGTGAGGGGAAAAGGGAGGCGGGAAACGGCAGGGCGGGTTCGGGGGGAGAGAGCAGATGCACGGTCCACAGAACGTGCTCTGGCAAGGGCGGTGTGGATGGTGGTGGGTGGATATCCACGCAGGCTAAAGTGGTGAGCCATGAGTTGAGACTGAGTCTCAAAGTCATGGCTGTCGCTACAAAGTCTGCATAGACGGAGGAATTGGGAATAGGGGATGGAAAGTTTTGTGTGTCTAGGGTGGGAGGAGGAGAAGTTGAGATAGGAGTGTGAGTCTGTGTGTTTGTAGTGGATGGAGGTGCTAAGGGCGGAGTGGAGGATGCTGACCGAAATGTCGAGAAAGGGGACAGAGGTGTCAGAGACAGTACAGGAGAAGTGGAGGGCAGGATGGAAAGACTGAACGAAAGAGAGGAACGAGTCAAGATGTTCGCGGGAGAGTGAGGTGGCACCGATACAGTCGTCGATATACCGACCGTATAGTTCGGGAGTAGGACCAGTGAAACTGGAGAATATTTGGGCCTCAACATAACCAACGAAGAGGTTCGCGTAGTTGGGGCCCATTCTCGTCCCCATGGCCACTCCCGAGCTCTATTGGTAGATATCTCCCGCGAACGAGAAGCAGTTGAGAGATAGGACAAGTTCGGCCAGACGAATGAGTGTGGACGTGTCGGGTTGTGGGTTGGGGCGTTGGTCTAGAAAAAACTTCAGGGCACGCAGCCCCTCGTCGTGGGGGATCACTGTATAGAGGCTCTGGATGTCTAGAGTAAAGAGAAGCTTAGAAGGGCCGGGAGGGAAAGAGAAAGAGTTGAATAGACGAAGCGCGTGGTTAGTGTCATGAATGTGGGAAGGGAGAGAAGCCACTAGGGGGGCGAGGAAACGGTCTAGGTATTTTGAGATAAGCTCGGTGGGGCAGTTGCAGGCGGAGACGATGGGGCGGCCAGGGTTGTTCGGTTTATGGATCTTGGGGAGGAAGTAAATGGTGGGGGTGCGTGGGGTGCGAACAATAAGGTTGGAGGCGGTGGCGGGGAGACGGGAGGAGAGGATGAGGTCATGGATAGTGGAGGACACAGTCTGTTGGTAGCTGGGCGTGGGGTTGGAGGGCAGAGGGCGGTAGAATGAGGTATCTCGAAGTTGACGGAGAGCTTCGGCCTCGTAGAGGTCCGCGCGCCATACTACCACGGCTCCACCCTTATCAGCCGGTTTTATGATGATGTCCGTGCGGCGTCGGAGGGATCGAAGGGCCGAGAGTTCGGCTGGGGAGATGTTGAGTCGAGATGGACGCCTGGAAAAGTTAAACCGGCCCACAGCGCGTTGGCAGGCGCCCGCGAAAAGATCAACTGCCTGGAACTGGCCAGGAGCAGGCGTCCACTGGGATGGTCGTCGGCCCAGGTCAGTGAAGCAGTCCTCGTTGGGTGCGGGTGGTGTGTTATGGAAAAGCGCACCCAACCTAACGCGGCGCACAAAGCTGTGGACATCAGCACGGGTTTGAAATTCCTTGCAGGATGGAGTGAGTGGGATGAAGCGCAGACCCCTATTGAGGACGGAGCGCTCCGCCTCAGAGAGAGGAAGATCTGGGGGAATGGTAACGACAGGCTGAAGTGGAGAAGGGGTGGGTGGAATAGAAGTAGGAGGGGATGAAGTAGGGTTAGGAGGGGCGGTCGGGATGGTGGAGGGCTGGGAGGAGGGGTGGAGTGTGTGTGGGAGAGGCAGGGTGGTTGGGTGTGGGTGGGGAATGCACATCAGGGAGGGATAAGGGTGGTGGAGGGGTTGGGGTAGTGGCATCGGGTGTAGAGGAATGGAGTAGTGAGTGAAGTTTGCGGAGCTTAGTGTCGGTAAGAAATGCATGAAAGAGATGATTAAGTCGAATGATAAAGCGCAATGTATTGTGAGCATAGGAGGGTGACAGAGAGGAGAAAAATATGGAAAAGGCTGGAGGAAGAAGGCGGTCGATAGTGTGGATTTTAGAGAGATTGGAGCGAATGGTGGCCCGCATAAGGCGGTAGGATGTGGTGCGGAGTATGGGTAGAATGGTGGTAGAAGAGTGGAGAGTGGGGTGGAAATGGAGGCGGAAACCCTTAGGGATGAGGCGATGATGTAAGCAGCGACTGAGAAACGTAATATGACTAGAGAAACGAGTCTTCTTGAATATGAGTAAGGAGAGTCGTATAGTAGGTTGAAAGTATAGAGAGGGAAGTGTGCGGAGGTATAGTTTTAGGCGGTTGTGGAGAGTGAGTTGGAAAGATTTGTAGTCAGGCATGATGGAACGAGAGAGAAAAGAAAATTAGACGTGGGAAGGAGAATTACAAAAGGTGTGGTGGAAAAAAACAAGCGTGATGAGAAAATTGGACGTGGAAAAAAGGAAAAAAAGAAAAAAAAAGAAAAAAAGGAAAAAAAAAACTGGAAAAAAAACTTTTTTAACAGGTGTGGGGGAAAAAATAAAGGCATGAGGAGAAAAAACGAAAAAGGGGTTGTGAGAAGAAAATATATGCGAGGTGGGAGAAAAAAAAACAAAGCAAAAAGGAAGATGGGACAATAGGGAGAAAATGGGGTGACAGGGAGAGAAGAAACGGGAGGAGAAAAGAAAGGGAGGGAGAAGAATACAAAGTAATAGGTGCAGATTAGAGAAGACAGATTAGGAACATCCAGAGTACGAAGAGACGGTAGGTGAAGGAAAGTAAGGTAAAAAAGGATGATAAAGGAGGTTTACAAAAGTGGAAAAGTTCAAAAGTTTTTTAGACGTCGTGGTATATTGAAGCGATTTCCAATCAGAAGATGGGTCCAGTGTAATCCGTGGGTAGGAGAGGTGCAGCCGGAGGGTATAAAGTTCAGAATCAATATATATATATGAGAGAATGTACGAAAAAACAACAACAGACGAGGACAGGTGGTGTAAATAACAAAAGGATGTATTAGTATGACGCTCAGGAATACGGAAAGTCTTTGACGTTTCGAGCTACGCTCTTCAACAGAAAGAATACGGAGACAAGGAGAAAAACACGCAGAAAAAAAATTGAATAGTGTTCAGTCAACGGTCAATCATAATAATGGCTAATAATGGCTGACCGGAAGTTAGAAATTCTTTTTTCAGGAGAGCTAAGAAAAGGGGGAGATAACAAACGGTGATCGAAGAACGAGGGGCTGTGTGTGGGAGATAGAATGTTGGTGATCTTGAAGTATGTAGTGTGAAAATGAGGAGGGGAGAAAGGAGTTGGTCAGTTGTAGTGTGTGCGTGGTGTGATGCGAGGGTATTGGTGTGATGTGATGTGAGGGTGTTGGGGGGTGGGGAAGCATGGGTGGAGTGTGGGTTAGGCTGAGGGTGGGGTAGAGGTAGGGGTGGGGTATGTGGGTAGGGGTGGGTGTAAGGAATTGGATGGGGTGGAGTGGGAAGGTAGAGTAGGAGTGTGTTGGGGTGTGGTGGGATGAGCTTATGAGGGGGTGTTGACGATGGAGGGGGAAGGGGAAGGTGGATGTAAGAGAGGGGGAAGGTGGATGTAAGAGAGGGGGAAGGTGGATGTAAGAGATGGGGAAGGTGGATGTAAGAGAGGGGGAAGGTGGATGTAAGAGAGGGGGAGGGTGGGTATGGGAGGGGAGAGAAAGAGAGGAAGAGAGGAGAGAGTGTGGGTATAAGAGAGGAGAGAGTGTAGGAATAAGAGAGGGAAGGTGGATGTGAGAGAGGGGGAAGGTGGGTATGGGGGAGAAAGAGAGGAAGAGAAAGCGAGTGAGAGAGAAGAGAGTGAGAGAGAGGGAAAGAGAGAAGAGAGTAAGGGTGAGAGAGTAAGAGAGTAAGAGTGTAGAGAGTAAGAGTGAGAGAGAGGGAAAGAAAGAAGAGACTGAGAGTGAGAGAGAGTAAGAGGGAGGAGAGAATGAGTAGGGGTGGTAGGAGGGAGGGTGGGGGAGAGAGGCAGGAGGAGGGGGTTAGATGAAGAGGGGAGGAGAGTTGAGCCCATTTGGCGCAAAGGAGCGAAGAGAGAAGATTAATCCCTGTTCACGGCGCAAACGGGAGTCCGGATGGCCCCTGTGCATGGACAATCCAAACACGGACAGGTGTTGCTGCAAGGAGTGGCCGGCAGAACGGAAGTGGCGTGACACTGGGGTGTCATTGCCAACGTTGATGTCTCGGAGGTGTTCCGCGAATCGGTCGGCCAGGCGGCGCCCCGTTTGTCCGATGTACAGAGAATGGCAGAGAGAGCAGGAGATACAATAGATGATGTTGGTAGAATATATATATATATATATATATATATATATATATATATACATATATATATATATATATATATATATATATAGTGCCACACCCTAACAGTTGAGGGAACCCGTGGAAGAGGTAGGCCCAGGAAGACCTGGGCTGAGGTGGTGAGGCAAGACCTTCGTACATTGGGCCTCACCGAGGCGATGACTACGGACCGAGACCTTTGGAAATGGGCTGTGCGTGAGAAGACCCGGCAAGCCAAGTAAGATCGTTGCCAGTGCCCCTGGACTGGTTCTTGTGCGGGTGGCACATGAGATGCACCATTTTGAGCGTGGCCGTTGCCAGTACCGCCTGACTGGCTCCTGTAGGATTTTCGAGCGAGATCGTTGCCAGTGCCCCTGGACTGGCTTGTGCGGGTGGCACATAAAAGACACCATTTCGAGCGTGGCCGTTTTCGTGCGGGTGACACGTAAAAGCACCCACTACACTCTCTGAGTGGTTGGCGTTAGGAAGGGCATCCAGCTGTAGAAACTCTGCCAAATCAGACTGGAGCCTGGTGTTGCCATCCGGTTTCACCAGTCCTCAGTCAAATCGTCCAACCCATGCTAGCATGGAAAGCGGACGTTAAACGATGATGATGATATATATATATATATATATATATATATATATATATATATATATATATATAGATACATAATATATATACATACATACATATATATATATATATATATATACATATATATATATATATATTATTTAATAAACACAATATATATTTTTATGAGCTACTAATAGTTTCATGCAATGAAAACATCCCAGAAAGCATTTTTAACATGTCCAGTGCTTTCATGTAATATTCAGGTTGATTTAATCAGCTAATCCCCTCCACTGAAAATTTGGAGTTGAGGTTATTATATATATATAAATTTATATACATATCTATGTATGTATCTATGGTGCCTTCACACCTGTGGATTGCATGAAGGTACCAGATGTGTTAAAAAACGTTGTCTGAGATGTTTTAATTGCATAAAACTAATAAGCACATAAAAATATTTACAGTGTTTATTGGATAATATTTATCTCCCACGAGATGGAGTACTTTTTTTGCTTATCTTACCATCACGGAACAGTACACTGTGTGTGTGTGTGTGTGTGTGTGTATGTATGTGTAGGTATGTATATGTATATATCTATATAATAATATTAGGGACAAAATCCAAAATTACAGGTAAAAACTCAATTAAAATCAATTTATAAAAAATTTAAATTAAATTGAGCTTTATAAATTAAAATATATATAAAAATATATAGTTTTAGGGAAAAGAGCCAAGTTTCAAGAACTCATCGATGAAAATCCACTATCACATATAGAAAAATTAATAATTAAAAGCACAATAAATGAGTATTATACAAAACAAAGTAAATATCATAAGATAAAGATAATAAAATGACTACACGTGTTTCATAACTAAATTTCATTTTATTATCTTTATCTTATGATATTTACTTTGTATTATACTATACTCATTTATTGTGTTTTTAATTATTAATTTTTCTATATGTGATGGTAGATTTTCATCGATGAGTTCTTGAAACTTGGTTCTTTTCCCTAAAACTATATATTTTTATATATCTATATATGTATGCATGCATGCGAACATTTGTATATATGAACGTATGTATGTATGAATGTGTCTCCTGGTTTTGACATCACACATTACATGCAAATAAGTGTTACTCTCATCAAGTGGTTTTCCTTATTTCCAATATTGCATGGAAACTTATCTAGCCATAGGGAAAATTTACCTTCTTTCGAAACAGATGAGATTCAGCAACATAAATGAACCTGGTTATACAAAATCTCCTTTGAGAAGTTTCATCTGGTCCATTGCAAGCATGGATAAATAGATGTTAAAAGGAGCATGAATCAAAGATATATATACATAAATATATACACATGCATACACACATACATACGTACATACATGCATACGTTCATACATACATCATACATATGTTTATAAATTTAGGTGCATAAGTGGCTGTATGGTAAGTAGCTTGCTTACTAACCACATGGTTCTAGGTTCAGTCCTACTGTGTGGCACCTTGGCCAAGTGTCTTCTACTAAAGCCTCAGACTGACCAAAGCCTTGTGAGTGGATTTGGGAGATGGAAACTGAAAGAAGCCTGTAGATTATATATATATATATATATATATATATATATATATATATATATATATATATATATATATATATATACAGGGTGTTTCAAAAATTTGATATAATTTCACTATCACATGACTTTAAATTTTAACAGCATATGTAGAAACAGGTCAAAATTTTATGTTTAATGTCCAATATGTTTATCTTTTCAGGTATTGAAATGGCATTCACTGGAAGAGAAAAGGTGTTTTGTGTGTTGGAGTATGCTTGAACTCAGTCGAACAAGACTGTGCAGTGTGCATTTGTGAGAGAGTTCTCTAAAAAGTCACCAACAGCAACACAGATTTGGACATGGCACAAAAAATTCAAAGAGGAAGGCTGTCTGTGCAGGGCAACAGGATCTGGACGACCTACAACAGTTTGGCGCATCCTGAGGAAATGCTTGCTAATGAAACCCTACAAGCTGCAGCTCATTCAGGCCATAACGGCAGATCACAAACAAAGGCGCAAACAATTCTGTGTTGATATGCAAGAGAAACTTGAAGAAGCCAAGTTCAAGGAACATCTTGTTTTCAGTGATGAGGCCACATTTCATACAAATGGCAAAGTCAATAAGTATAATGTTCACATTTGGGGGCAAAGAAAATCCCCATGCTACAGTTCAGCATGAGAGGGACTCACTAAAAGTGAATGTATTCTACACCATCTCCAAGAAGCATCTTCATGGTCCAGTTTTCTTTGAGGGAAATGTGACCAGCAATGTTTATCTGCAAATGCTTTAGAACTGGATAATGGATGAGCTCATTACAAATGAACATGAAGACTTCGTTTTTCAACAAAACAGGGCTCCACCTCACTGGAAGCTCACTGTGCAGGCTTATCTAATGACAATCTGTGAAAGAGATGGATCGGGCATGCTGGTGATGAAGACAATGTGCTGTTGAAATGGCCACCACATTCACCTGACCTGAAACCTTGCGATTTCTTTCTCTGGGGTTATGTGAAGAGCCTGGTCCATGTCTCTCTTCTTCCTGCAAACCTAGAGAAACTCAAGCAAAGAATCACTACTGCACTGGAGACTGTTACCCAAGATATGCTGCAGCACGTTTGGGAAGAGCTGGACTACCGACTTGGTGTGCGCCGTGTTTCAGGCAGTGCACATATTGAACATTTGTGAAATCATCCATGGAATCCACATACCTTTGGATTTCTCATTCAGATTTGGAGAAATAAATCTTATGTTGCTCAACATTAAGCCTGTTTAGTTTCATTTGCTTTGACTATGTAGTTTCCATGATATTTAGATCTGGAATGATATCAAATATTTTGAAACACCCTGTATATATATATATATTATGTATGTATGTGTGTTTATATGTTTGTGTGTCTGTGTTTTCCCCCCAAACATCACTTGACAACCAATGCTGGTGTGCTTATATCCCCATAACTTAGCGGTTCAGCAAAAGAGTCTGATAGAATAAGTACTAGGCTTCAAAAGAATAAGTCCTGGAGTCGATTTGTTCTGCTAAAGGTGGTGCTCCAGCATGGCTGCAGTGAAATGACTGAAACAAGTAAAAGAAATAAAAGAATATCATAATTGTTTCTATAGGCGCAAGTACAGAAATTTTCAGTGAAAGGGATTAGCTGTTTAAGTCAACTGCAGTACTCAATTACTACCTATTTTATTGACTCCAAAAGGATGAAAGACAAAGCTGACTTCAACAGAATTTGAACAGAATGTAAAGCCAGGAGGAATGTGACAATGCATTTTGTCCAGTGTGCTGAGGATTCTGCCAGTTAGTCACTTTCCATATGTATGATATAACATCATATAATATCATATATTTGTGTATTATATATAATAATATAATAACATGATTATTTATTTATGTGTGTGTGTGTGTGTGTGTGTGTGTGTGTGTGTGCGTGTGTATAAGCTGGAACTCAACTGACAAAAGAAAATTCCAAATGACCCGTCCTTGTTTTTTCTTGTCCTTTTTTTGTATCATCTGTCTGGATGTTTTGTTGTCACCTGTTACGTTCTCATCCCATTTTATGTATTCTTTTATATATATATATATATATATATATATATATAATTATATGTATTTATTTTCTCCTAATTAAGAATAATTCGGATAAAATAAATGGGTTAATTTTTAACATCGCCGATTCCTATGGATCGCATAAATTGTAATTCTTCGAAACATATGTCGGAATAAAAGTATGCAGTTATAACATGCGTTTACTCCATTCTTTAAATTTATATATATATATATATATATATATATATATATATATATTCTTTTACTCTTTTACTTGTTTCAGTCATTTAAATGCAGCCATACTGGAGCACTGCCTTATACATACATACATACATACATACATATATATATGTGTGTGTGTGTATGTGTATGTGTGTGTGTGTGTGTGTGTGGTATATATTTATTTATGAACACACACTCACCCACGCACAACCATAGACATACACTATTGAACAAACATTATATATTTGGCTAAAACTTCTCATCTACATATCATGTTGACAGTAACGATTTGTCGGTTAATTTAAGATTGAATTTCGCGACAAGCTTAATTGCTTTTTTCATTATTGCATGTAAATTGGAAATTTGACTAAGCTTGTATCATGTTCTCTCTCTCACTCTCTCTCTCTCTCTCTCTCTCTCTCTCTCTCTCTCTCTCTCTCTCTCTCTGAAGTCACGGAATACACACTGCATTGTCAAAATGTAGAGCGCTCACATACATATATACACATACTCACGCACACACACACACACACATACACAAACACACAACGCATACACACTCATACACTCATACATATACACACCTTCTGGTTAGCTAATCTCTTACCTTGGTGGTGTTGGTGTTGTTGTTGTTGGTGATAGTGGTAGCAGCAGCAGCAGCAGTAGTAGTAGTTGCAGTAGTAGTTATTGCTGTTGTTGGATCTAATCTTATGTAAGTGGTGGTGGTGATGATCATGGTGTTATTGTTTTTGTTGTTGTTATTGTTATTTGTTTTTTTTTTAAATGGATGAGTTGAGTGAGGAAGAAATGAGATGTGTTGAATTTCCTCATTTATCATTCTTTTTAATATATCTATGTGTGTGTGTGTGTGCATGTGTGTGTACACGTGGGTGCGTTTACATGTTTGTATGTGCATATTTATCATAGCTGTTGTCAACAAGATCATCACCACTACCACACCACCACCATAATCATAATCATCATCATCATCACAACTACCATCATTATCTTCATTATTGTCATCATCGTTTTTGTTGTTGCCATCATCATCACCATCAATATCACTACCACCCTGTCATCACCATCATCATCACCATCATCATCGTCGTCGTCATCATCATCATTATCATCATTGTCCCTTTCAACTTGTTACTATTTCCATGATGCATTTAGCTTCTTGAATCCATTAATTCTTTGCTTGTCTATCCCTACAGTGGTCACCTCTGCTAAGTATATAAAAATGTCTAAACCAACACTGGTCACTTATGTTAAACACATGACATGTCTACATAACTGTTCATATTTGTCACATGTCTTCACTAGAATCAGTCGCCTCCACCAAACACATTGCATGTCTACACTCTCTGCAAACCATATCATACTTCTAAGCCAGCACTGGTTATATCTGTTAAACACATCACATGTCTACACTAGAACTATCATTTCTGCTAAACACATCATATGTCTACACTAGAACTTTGGGACAGAATGCAAATCCTTAATTCATACGCTACAAATGATTGTGATATCAGGGACTATAAAAATTAGTAAGACCTTCTTAAGATTTCAAGGATAATGGTTAAAACAAGATATTTTCCTTCAAAACCTTGCTACCTAGTCAAAATTTATTCTAAACTAAACGGAAAAGAGAATAAAATAAATACATACATACATACACATATACACACAGGTGCGTGTTCACACACACACACACACACATAGATAGATAGATAGAGAGACAGACAGATAGATAGATAGATAGATAGATAGATAGATAGATAGATAGATAGATACATACATACATACATACATACATACATACATACATGCACATTTGTATCTTTGTTTAAAAATACAACTGGAAAGGCTGCAAACCAATTTGACAATGATGTCATTATCTCATTGGCATAGGAAAGGAACAGATGATGGTTTTTATGATAAGATGAAACTATAGCTGAAAAACCTTTAAATATATTTCTAAGTCCTTTCTACATTAGGAGAGAATTAACAGACATCACTCCTTTGTATTATTGAACACTTATTTAAATAGATATTAGGAACTAAGTATACTTTAAGCTGAATGTGGGGAGACACTATAAACCACCCATCTTCATAAGCTGGAGAATGCAAGAACACTGCACCCTTTGTGTATTCTGTATTCACTCAATGTAGGGGCGCAATGGCCCAGTGGTTAGGGCAGCGGACTCGCGGTCATAGGATCGCGGTTTCGATTCCCAGACCGGGCGTTGTGAGTGTTTATTGAGCGAAAACACCTAAAAGCTCCACGAGGCTCCGGCAGGGGATGGTGGCGAACCCTGCTGTACTCTTCCACCACAACTTTCTCTCACTCTTACTTCCTGTTTCTGTTGTGCTTGTAATTCAAAGGGTCAGCCTTGTCACACTCTGTCATGCTGAATATCCTTGAGAACTACATTAAGGGTACACGTGTCTGTGGAGTGTTCAGCCACTTGCACATTAATTTCACGAGCAGGCTGTTCCATTGATCGGATCAACTGGAACCCTCGACGTCGTAAGCGATGGAGTGCCAACAACATTCACTCAATATTTCCTTCACTGTTCTGAATGAATTCACTAATTAGTGGATGAATATGTGAATTAACATTGGTCAGAGAACCACTAAATTTCAAATCAAATATATGGCCTATCAGTGTTGTTTATAGTGATATTTCCATGGTGGTAGTCACCACTTGACTGATTATATAATGCAGGTTTAATCCTCTGTAAACACATGTAACCACCATCTCTTTTCTGAAGAGCACCAAAAAAGAATTTTGTACTAGATCTATTATTGGCACTCCGTTGCTCCTGACGTCGAGGGTTCTAGTTGATCTGATCAAAGGAACAGCCTGCTCGTGAAATTAACGTGCAAGTGGCTGAGCACTCCACAGACACGTGTACCCTTAACGTAGTTCTCTGGGATGTTCAGCATGACAGAGTGTGACAACTATAATAGCTATTTATAGCTATGTTATGTTCAGAGAAAAAAGTTTACTGAAATTATATAAATTAATGTGCTCTATTACTTAAATTTTTTAAAAAGAAAACATTGTTTGTGTAAGCAATTAAAACTTCTTTCTTGTCTAGTGTTAACTAATTTATTTTTCAAAGTAAATATTTGGTTTAATTCCTCTAGGCACAAATTGCATTTTTCATCTCCTATTCTTTTAAGTTTTGCAATACTAATAATTTCCCATTTTAATAAATATTTAACATTTTCATCCTTAAGCAACCATATAAGCTTGCTAAGACTTGTTGAAAATTTTCTAGTATCATTTCTTAATTAACTTTCATAATTTGTTATCCTGTGTTTTATAAAGCATGAGCTAACACCAATGTAGTAATATTTATTTTTATCTGTAGTGACTACACATCTTTAGATGACATTTCTTACTTTACAATCATTTTAAAATTTGCATTGCATTCTCCTAGCACAATGACATTTTCCATGTACGATGTTATTTATACATTATATGCAAATTAATGCACCAGGTCCTATAATATCTACATTTATTGACAGCTGGCCACAGCATATAGAGATTAGGATTGGAGCCACTGGACCTGTGATAACCCCAGACAACTGTGCCCATGCCTTAAGAAAGCATTGTTAATGATTAATTCATGAACATGACAATTGATTAATACAATTGATTAATTCGATCCCTTTGAAGATTTTGATTAATTCAATCCCTTTGAAGAATTCGATTTGTTCACTTCCCCTTTCTTTTTCATTTACCACAGTATAACTGGAAATCTAATGTGTTTTGTCAAATACCAGAGTTGTTAATTTATATTAATTTTTCATTAATTTTTTTAATTTCCAATAGCTTAAGTCTGATTTAAACTATTATAAATAAAAAATAGAGAAATAAAAATAATATTTAGGTAAAAGTTTAAATATTAGAGCTTGAGTAGAAAACCATGATTCAAAATTTTAAATTTACTATTTAACAAAAGTTCTTAAAATAAAAAAATATTTAAAAAGTTGTAAGTGTCAAAGATTATATCAGTTTTAAGAATGAGGTAATGTGGGGATTATAAATGGTTACAACCACAGACAGGATGAAAGTTATAAAAAATTCAAAAATATAGATGTACCAGAATATGAGGATATGGAAACATAAAATATAAAACTACAAAAAAAATAAAGCTGCAAGATCATGGGAAATTGTAAACAGCTGTTAGATCCACAATCAAAGCATGAGGAATAAGATTACAACATATGGGGGATAAATGATAAAAGTGATTAATATGAAAGGAAAATTAAATTGAGAACCAAGGAGTTGAACATTCATGGATTTGAACAGCTTTGAAATCATATACCAATACCAGTATTAATTTGATTATACAAGACATGTCAAGCTAAGTAAAAGCGTGGTTGTTTTTGCATACAGGCTCACCCTTTGCAACCCTCTCCAGCTGAGCATCCCTAATCTTGTGGATTCATAAGGGTTGATGCCATGTAAAAAGCACCCATACCAGTGCTGCATAAAAGCACCCTCTATACTCTCTAAAGTGGTTGGCATTAAGAAGGACATCCAGCCATAGAAACCATGCCAAAACAGACATGGAGCCTGAACAGCCTTTCAGCTGGTCAGCTCCTGCCAAACCGTCCAGCCCATGCCAGCATGGAAAACAGACGTTACATGATGATGATGATGATGGATTAATTCTAAGGAGTCTTGAGTCAGAGTATGGGTACTACAGATATGAAATATTTAAAAACTTTTAAAATTCACAATAAAATATTTTGAATATAATTTATCAAAGTTTGGGTACATTTTATTTGGTTGGCAGTTATTAGAGGTTAAATCACATTTATTTGTGGATGATTGTTATGTGGATAGAGGAAACAAACGTGGGTACAAAGAACAATATGATGATGAATATAACTCTCCAGAGATAATTGAAGGAAAAACACTGTTAATGTAATCTTACCAAAAGTCCTACAATATTTGTTTGCGTATCAAATTAATAGGTCATTACATATATCTATTAGACTATGTTTACGCATGGGAATATTTGATACTTCTATTGCGCATAGATTGCATTACCTTCCAGCCCCATGTTGGAAAAAATGTTCAAATCACAAACCAAGAAATTTCATAACTAGTTTTCTTCATTTTTAAACACCCCATCAATGCAGCCACTTAGATAATTTTCTGCTTATCAGGGTTGTT
>NC_142947.1:23188009-23193009 GCF_046866305.1 Octopus bimaculoides
TTCTGTTTTCTGTATTTTCAGGTCTTGTGTATTTTTGAGATTTGATCAATTTCTGACAGAATTCTGTCATATACATTTTCTATGTTTTATTGCATATTTTAATATTTCCATAATATAGTAAACAGCTTTTCTTTTAGATATGTTGTATTGAACACATAGCACAGTTCTAGATTTATATTTTTTAGTAAGACATTTCATATTTTTGCATGAGCTCCTTCCATTTTACTTGGAGCAGAAATGCTCCTAAATCCATCATCATGTATATAAATATATGAGTGTGTGTGTGCATATACATATATATATATATATATATACATATATATATATATATATATATATATATATATATATACATACATACATACATACATACATACATACATGCACACACACACATGCACACACACATATGTATGTATGTATATATATATATATGTTCATGAAATGCATTTTTGTACAAAGTCTATTAAGAGAGCTTAATAGTCATAATATAATTCTTGAGCAATTATACACACACACACACACACACACACACACACACACACACACACACATATATATATATATATATATATATATATATATACATATATATATATATATATATATATATATATATATATATATATATATATATGTATGTATGTATGTATGTATGTATGTATGCATGCATGCATGTGTGTGTATACATATACATAAATATATAAAATACATTTATGTGTAAATATATATGAATGAATATGCAATGTAAACACTTTAACTGAATTTGAATTAATGATCTAGGACCGATGGTTTCATGTTGACAGAGAGACAGATAGACAGACAGATAGACAGACAGATAGACAGACAGATAGATTTAGATATCTTTTTCCTATCCAAAACGGTTTTGCAACCCAATATTTATATGCTATCGTATATAGCTTTATATGTAATTTGAGATCATATTCCAAACAAGAATTATTCCCTGTACTACTGAAAATTTATAAATTCTTATGACATCAACAAAATACAATTCTTGCTTGTTAGAGTAAAGTTTCTAAAATGGATAGAGGAATTCAAAGGAATGCTTTGGTCCAGTAGTAGAACGGCTTTAATGCCTACAGGAGATGTGGGTTCACGTGTCTTGAGCAGCCTTCAACTTTTTATCCAATAGGGGTTTCACAACCTAATATTTGCATGCTGTTATTTATAGCTTTGGGTCTACTAATATGATAGTTATTTCTTAAAGCATTGGGCTGGCAGAATTGTTAGCATGTCAGGCAAAATGCTTAGTAGCATTTTGCTTGTCTTTATGTTCTGAGTTCAAATTCTGCCGAGGTTGACTTTGCCTTTCATCCTTTCGGGGTTGATAAATGAAGAACCAGTAAAACTCTGGAGTCAATGTAATTGACTAGTCCCCTCCACCAAAGTTTCAGGTCTTGTGCCTTCAATAGAAACGATTATTATTATTATTATTATTATTATTACCTCCATCTTAGTGAAGGCAGAGGTATTGTTTTCAGTTATGTTTGTTTGTTTGTTTGTGGACAAGATATCTCAAGAACCATTGGATGGATTCGGATGAAACTTTCAGGGACGTTTGGCCTCGTGACTGACTCAAACTGATTAAATTTTGGGATTGATCTAGTACCAAACAAGGATTCTGGATTACTTTTCTAGTTTCTTTACTTAATTTTTGAGAGCAGTCAGGTTCATTATTAGTATTCTTATTTGTGAGAGCAGCTGAGTTTATTTCAGATATTCTCATTTTAAAAATCATCTCTAGCTAATCGTTGAGAGGACATTGGTGTTGTCATAGTGAAGGTTAGCACTCTCTGAGTGCTCTTGTTCTTATTACTACCATAATTATTAGGGCAGAATTGTTAGTATGCTGGGCAAAATGCTCAGCAGTTTTTCATTTGTTTTTACGTTCTGAGTTCAAATTCTGTCGAGGTCAACTTTGCTGTTCATCCTTTTGGGATTGATAAAATAAATACCAGTTAAACACTGGGTTCAATTTAATTGACTTAATCTCCTGTTCCAAATTTGCTGGTCTTGTGCCAATATTTGAAACCAATATATGTAATTTTTGAGGCATTGAGCTGGCAGAATCGTAAGCATGCCAGGCAAAATGCTTAGCAGTATTTCGGCCGCTTTTATGTTTTGAATTCAAATTCTGCCAAGGTTGACTTTGCCATTCATCCTTTGGGGCGGGGTGGGGTGGAGGGCGATAAAATAAGTACCCATTGAACATTGGGGTAATTGACTTAACACCTCACCCAAATTTCCTGGCCTTATGCCAAAATTTGAAATCAATATGATATCTAATTCTCTAAAAGAATTGTTCCTCATTCTCTCAAAAGTTTGTAAATTCTTATGATGTTGATAAATATAGATATATAGATATGTAGATATAGAGAATTATATAAATATAGAGAAGGTATAAATAAAGGCCATTGCATATTTTTGTTTATTGTAGTAAATTTGAGTTACAGCTGTTTATGGTAGTCATTATAGGTTTAAAGGGTAAAGGGCAAAGACTCCTTCGGTCATGAATGACCATGGGATGCACCTAGAAGTTCCCCTCCAAAGGACAAGTTCATGCACAAGTTCGCACAAGGTTGTTTATGGAAGACCAGCAATCGCCCATGCATACCAGCCTCCCCTCTCCACGCCAAAGATGTTATCCAAGGGAAAGGCAAAGGCTGATACAGCTTGGCACCATTGACGTTGCAACTCATTTCTACAGCTGAGTGAACTGGAGCAACATGAAATAAACTCCCTACCTTGTGATTGTTAGCCCAACTGAGCCATGTGCCTTCATTATAGGTTTACAATAAAGAAAAATATGTGATGACCTCATTTATACCTTGTCTTGTACATCACTCTGTGTAAAAACCAGTATAACTGGAGCCCAACCATGGATGAACCTTAACCTTGGATCCTGCCACAAGAATACATAGAGACCTTTACTAATCCAAACAATATTGTTATTCTGATGTGCTAATAGAGAGCTTATAAATTAGCTTACCCAGAATTGATAGATATAGATATATATATATACATACGCTATATGTTATGCACTTTTCTTTCATAATTTATGCTAGCAACTCTAACATTCCATCTTATGTATAATCTTGCACTATGTTTGGATCACCCATAATATTAGAATGTCATTTGCATTTTCCGTTGAATAACTGGTAACTCTTCATCGTGAAACTATTAGGACTTGATAATAAATTTCACTTGTATTTAAGAATACTGGGTAGTAACAAAGCAAGACATCAATTTCATGTAAGTGAATATACTCTATAACATGTGATGAGTACTTTTTCTTCCATACAGGGAGCAGGTGCTTAAATTGTATGTGAGGCAGTGAGTGTGTGTGTATGTATACAACTATATGTGTGTGTGTGTATATATCTATGTATGTATGTATATATGTATATATCCATATATATATGTGGTCACACATACATATATATGTGTGTATGTATATTTATATATATGTATTTGTATATATGCATATATACACACATGCACATATACAAGCATATATTTATATATACAAACATACATGCATACACTATATACATGTGTGTGCGTGTGTGTGTGCATAAGTGTGTGTGTGTGTGTATAAGTGTGTGTGTGTGTGTATAAGTGTGTGTGTGTGTGTGTGTGTATAAGTGTGTGTGTGTGTGTGTGTGTGTGTGTGTGTATAAGTGTGTGTGTGTGTGTATGTGCGTGCATGCATGTGTTTATGTCCATGCCCACATATATGCATGTATGTATACATAAACCTGTAAAATAATATATCATTCTACCTGAAAAGTTTCGACCTCACCACCAATCCACCCACATACCCCACCCCCACCCCATTTTTTCCTTCTTCCATATTTTTGCTCAATAGAGCTTTCTGTCAGTGACAATAGCACATTCTTTCTGACAATGAATAATGTAAAGATATTTCATTGACAAATGTTTCCTCAATAAATATTGAAGAAAAGATTATTTCCATACCCTATATAAATAAATAAATTGAAGAAAAGAATGATACTAACCATGTTTTATTTATTACTCAAAGATTGAAGGGGTGTTTTGGTTATTTTAGGAGAAATAAAAGGAAATGGAGAGGCATATGTATTTCTTCGTGACTGGGTTTGTATTTGGTTCATTTTTACCTTTTTTTCTGGTGGGGTGAGTGGGGAGGTTCTTTCACCTCTTTACCCATTATTTATAAAGTTTGTGTGTGTTTATTTATTATTGTCATTATTATTATTATCATCATCATTATTATTATTATTATTATTATTATTATTATTATTATTATTATTATCATTATTATTATCATTATTATTATCATTATTATTATTACCATTCTTCTTCTTCTTCTTCTTCTTCTTCTTCTTCTTCTTCTTCTTCTTATTATTATTATCATTATTATCATTATTATTATCATTATTATTATTACCATTCTTCTTCTTCTTCTTCTTCTTCTTATTATTATTATTATTATTATTATTATTATTATTATTATTATTATTATCATCATCATCATTATTATTTTTATTGTTGTTGTTATTATTTTAGGAGGCATACTGGAAAATTTCTTTCAGATGTGACACTAAAGTCCCATTCTCTCTCTGTGTCTTTCAGTTCCCATCATATACATACATATATACATACTTATATACATACATATATGTATACATCCATGCACATACATATATATATGTATGTATACATGTGTGTATATATGTATGCATGTGTCTATATGTGTATCTATGTAATAAATATAAATTACTCTGCCTTTAATACATTGAGTCTGTCCTTTATTCTGATTGTGTTTCTCTTTGTCTTTATGAAAAACCCAACTACATACATACATACATACATACATACATACATACATATATATGTATATATATAAATATATATATATATGTACACACTCACACACATCTGCACACACATATATGTGTTTGCCTAGCTTTCTCCTTCTTTACCCATAATTCATTAGT
>NC_142947.1:23195509-23203009 GCF_046866305.1 Octopus bimaculoides
TACATCAGCCTTTTCTCCATCCAAGGGAGTTTTAACCCAATATATTATTTATTATTATTATTATTATTTTTTTATTATTTTTTTTTTTTTTATTAATAGTCATATACACCATCAAAATGATTTATTTTATATATATATATATATATATATATATATATATTAGAATTATATATTTCATATTTTCTCAAAGCTTCTACATTTCAAAATGTAAATAGATTTACTTTCTCGCTTGTAAGGACAAATCACCCAGTTTGACAGAAGGGAGAGACCAAAGGTTACTCCAGTGTATGTAAATGGTTTGCACATTTGTCATGATACACAAGATTCATGGCCTGAGTCCCACATGTAGCCTTCAGTCATTCTATTTTATCCAAGGGTGTTTTTTTTAACTCAATATATTACATGCTATTATTTATAGTTGTATTAATTTCAAAATATGTTGTTCAAATTATATTGTCTTGCATGGCTGTGTGGTAAGAAGCTTGCATCCCAACCACATGGTTCTGGGTTCAGTCCCACTGCATGGCACCTTGGGCAAGTGTCTTCTACTATAGCCTCAGGCTGACCAAAGCCTTGTGAGTGGATTTGATAGGCAGAAACTGAAAGAGATTGATAGAATAAGTACTAGGCTTTAGAAATAGGTCCTAGGGTCTATTTGTTCAGCTAAAACCCTTCAAAGCAGTGCTCCAGCATGGCTGTAGCCAAATGACTGAAACAAGTAAAAGAATAAAAGAATATATCTGTCTATCTATCGTTCTTACTAAATTAAAGTTTTAATCTAATATTTTATAGATTTTATGGATTATAAATTTTCTTTTGGAATTTTTAGTTTTTTAAATTAGTATTTTGAAGAGTATGTTTTTCTTGATGGTGTCTGATCTCCTTCATTGTTTGACTTGCATCTTGGTGGTTCTTCTCTAAATTATTAATATATATATATATATATATATATATATATATATAAAAACAAATAGTAAATGAGTATATGCATATATACGTACAGGTATGTGCATACCGACATCCACCTGTATGTATAGGTGCATATCTGGGTACAGGACATTGCAAACAAACGTAGACGAGAACACACAAGCCACATAGAGAACATTCTCTTTCATCAGCCACCCACGTTTTAACACCGGCGTTTCGACGAGCTTGGGCAGGACGCATCGCTAAAACGGCTCGTCCCATGGATCGCAGATTAAATTTGTATGCGCAAATTAAATCTAGCCATGGAGGAATGTAGTGGCGGACAAAAAACAAGACAGGAAAACAAACAGAAAAGGCTTTACGGCCAGACGAGAAAAATTATGTGTGTATGAACGCGATGAGGCACGGACCAGAGAGGGACAAAGTGGTGCGTGCGTTGCTTGGCGAAAGCCAAGGAAGGAAAGGATTATTGACCGGAAGCATGTGACCATGCCGGTGTAAAGGGAAGAGAGTGAGTGGTAGAGGGAGAAACAGAGGGAGGAAGTAGAAGAATAGGTGAGCAACGAGAGGAAAAGAGAAAGAGAGGAAATACGAGGGGGAAAAAGAGATACGTAGTAGTAACAGAGGAAGAACGAGAGGCGTAAAGCGAGATACGTAGTAGTACAGAGGAAGAACGAGGGTGGGGGGAAGGAAAGAGACGGTATATATATATATATATATATATATATATATATATACATACATACTGACACTGTTGGTTACAAGGACAAGTGTTCCAGTTGATCCGATCAATGGAACAGCCTGCTTGTGAAATTACCATGCAAGTGGCTGGGCACTCTACAGACACACATACCCTTAACATAGTTCTTAGGGAGAATGTGACAAAACCAGACCTTTGAATGATAGGTACAACTCATATTTTCCAGCTGGGTGGCCTAGAGCAACATGAAATAAAGTGCCTTGCTCAAGGACATAGTGCACCACCGGGAATCAAATACAGAGAGGATCAAATAAATCTTGACAAACTAACTTAGAAGCACCTCTGCATACCTTTGGCTAACTGATTACTCCCAATGAAAATATTCCAAGTGATTCAACTGCTTAGTATAACATTCCATACAGAGTTAAACAGCTGTTTACTGACACCAGGTATCTTGCAGATCCATTTATACATAAAGAATATAATATATTATATTTATATTATATTATGAATATAAATATTATAATATTTATGAATTATTTATATTACTTATATTATAAATTGTAATAGTTTAGGATATAAATATTGTATTAAAATACTATAATGTATATATGTTACATGGTGACATATATTACATTACATAAGTCAACAATGTTATTCAGGTTATATTTTGCTGTCTTCAGGTGAAATACAAACAATCTATGAACATAGAAAAATTTATAAATAAGTGGAATGAAGTAATGATTTTCAAGGTGGGTAGAGGCTATAAAATCAAATGGTCAAAAGACCATATTCTATTCATACGTTGGAATTTATGGCTGAGTGTTTGATGAGCATTTATCATCATCATTGTCATTGTTACTATAATCTTCCTTTAACATCCACTTTCCACATTGGCATGGGTAGGAAGGTTTAACAGGAAACAGGTGAGCTGCAGGGCTGCATCAAGTCTCAGTGCCATCTTTGGTATGGTTTCTATCGCTGGATGCCCTTCCTGATGCCAACCACTTTACTAACTGTAGTGAGTGCATTTTTCATGGCACTGTCACTGTACAGAGTGTACTGCATGCTTTTTTTCCCTTGCCACTGGTATCAGTGAGGTTGTCATGTAATCTACATGACAGAAAAGAACAGAGGAAAGAAAGGGAGGAAAAACTTCCATTATTAAGAAGTATTTTGGAGGGGAAGTGGAGATGAGTGGCTGTATGTTAGGTGCTGAAAGGCTAAAATAGTGGGTTAAGCACAGGTGTCTTGCTACAGAGGAAGATATATGGCTGTAGGAGATAAGAGGTCAAAAGTTTGGAACATAGGTCTGAAAATAAGAATTTTTATATTAAATGCTCAAATTTATATTTAATTAGCAATATATCATTATTACTTACAGTAATATAGTGGGTATAGCAATTTTAATTCTTTTTTTAAACGTTCCAAACTTTTGGCCAGGACTATAGTGATGGGGTGCTAGAGCAAACTGTCAAGGAACAATGGAGAAGGTGAGAATAAGAGAGGATAAGGATAGTGGATCATGGGTGGGGTGAGAGAGTAGATGCTTTCATAAGAGTGTGAGGAGGGAATAAACAGGTGGGTGTAGTGGTTAGTGTAGTAAGTGATGAACACGGGTTAGGGGTGGGATGCAGATGATGGGAAATGCCAGCATGCAGAGGAATGAGGTGGAAGATATAGGAATGGTTCAGGAGGGAGAATAGAACAGAAAATAGTGAGATGATGTGCAAGGTGTAGGAGCAATGAAGAGGGAGGTATAGGGGAACATAAGGGTCTATAGTAGGTGGCATGTGATGACAGATATGGGAATGCATTGAGAATGATAACAGATAAGAGAGGTATTTAGAATGGGGTATAGCAGAGGAGGGAAAAGAGCAGTGGTTGAAGGTATGGAAAAGAAGTGATTGGTTGAAATGATGTGAGTAGAGATGATGAGCAATGGAAGTAGTTCAGAGGTGGGGGAGACCGTTTAGGAGGGTACAGGATGTAATATGAATGATATTGCTTGTAGGTGAGTACAGCAGCCATGAAGTACCATAGATGTGGTGTGGGGAAATGCTTGGTATGTCAGAGAGAGAGAAGTGGGGACATGGCCTCACATGTATAAGCATATTCAAGTTGTTTTTAGGATATTTTTGCTGTAATATCTAATAATAAACAACACTGTAAACTCCAAAGCAAGTCAACCATTCAAATTGACTGAGGTTTTGAGTGTCACCAGGACCGTATAAGAACATATCTGTTCTTAAGAAATTGATAAGAAATACTTGTATCTGTAAGTGATATATGTGAAATAGATAATACATATGCATTTACAGGGTCTCCCAAAATTAAGGCAACTGAAGTTTCAGGTTTTAATAATTATCAATGAAAGTGATAAGATATGAAAATTATTCATAATTTAAAGTTAAGTATGTCTTCTTTTCCTTTTAGACGAAATAAATTCAGATTTATAAATTAGATAATGGCTATAGACCAAAATGTAATCCTAACCTCCACAAAGGAGACAAAGGTAATACAGCCATAACAAAAATGCTTAAAATTAACAAAACAACAGTCTGGAAGTGTGCAGACCCCTCAGCTTATCAAAAGTACCACAAAAAAGATACAGTGAAATCCTCATCGTTCAATCAGAAAACTGGCTGCCATAGCAAAAAAATGTCAAACATCGATGTATTGAGTGCTGAAGGGAGATCTCAGAACCCACCCCTACAAGATGATCTGCTATCATGAGCTCACACAAGTTTATAAGGCCATGAGACTGGAGAGAAGTCGTCTTATTTTGTATCAGATGTAATGTATAACCTCCGTTTTCTTCATTAATGTATTGATATAAAAATTAATACATACACACACATGCACACATGCACACACACACACACATACTTATACATACATACGTACATACATACATACATACATACATCTCATGGATGATCTCAAGATTTATGCTAAAAATTTTAACAATGCCAAGAAACAGCAGGAATAATAACATTTTCAGCTGATATAGGAATGGAATTTGGCCAGAAGAAATGTTCTTGTCTGATTATTGAACAGGGAAAATCAGTCTCCCAGACATAAAACCCTGTGCATCAATAGTCTCACTATCTATCCCGTCCCACACAAAGAATGCTACAAGTACCTAGGCATTGATGAAAATATATCATATCATGACAAGGTATTGTGAATAAAGATAGAGTGACCTATCAATATTACACCAGACTAAGAAAAATATGGCAGTCTGAACTCTCCTCTTACAAGACAATATCCCATAATGCTTTTGCAGTACCATTGCTGATTCCAACATTTGGGATATTTGACTGGTTTGGAGAAAAAATTCATTCCATAAACATAGAAATTTACAGAATAAACCAACAGAATAAGTACAAAGATTACAAAGAATAAGTCCTGGGATGGATTTGTTCGACTAAAGGCAGTGCTCCAGCATGATCACAGTCAAATGACTGAAACAAGTAAAGAGATATATAATATATTATATATATATATATTATACACACGTATATATACATATATGCATGGTTATATATATATATGTATGTATGTATGTATGTATGTATGTATGTATATGCATATATATGTATATATCATATGTGTCTATATAGATAGATACATAGATAGATAGATTGACATAGATATAGATATAATTAGATAGCTATGCATATGTATGTGTTTTTGTGTACATACATACATCCATACATATATATAAGTGCATGAATGCATATATGTGTGTATGCATGCATATATCAGTAAATGCACTAAAAAATTATACTTTAAAAATGCTTTTAAAATATTTAAATAAAAGATATTATAAAACCAAGTGATTAATTGGATTTTTTTTTCTTTGAATGTGTAATCATTTTTAAATCACCAAATTATATTGTGGACAACAAATTAAGAAAAGTACAAAAACAAAAACAGAAAAAAGAAAAACATTTCAAATAGTAAAATATATTATTTTTTAATATTGAAAGTGAAAAATTTTGATTATTACTTAATATTAATGTTTTACTGTTTGTTTTTGTTGTTGGTGGTGGTGGTGGTGGTGGCAGTGGCGGTATTGGTGGTGGTGGTGGTAGTAGCAGTAGCAGCGGCAGCAGTGGCAGTGGTGGCAGCAGTGGTGGCAACGGTGGCAACAGTGCTGGTGGTGGTGGTGGTGGTGGCGGCGGCGGTGGTGGCGGCAGCGGTGGTGGCAGCAGCGGTGGTGGCAGCAGCGGTGGTGGCAGCGGCGGTGGCGGCGGCGGCGGCGGTGGTTATTGTGGCAATGGTGTTGTTGGTTGATGTTGGTGGTGTGTTTGTGGTTAATTTTGTTGTCAGTGTTGTTTTCTGCATTATTGTTAGGTAATATTCCCCCCACCCTTTCGGACTTTCTTATTATATCCTGGAAAATATAGAACTTGGCATCACCATCATTATCTTCATCACTATCGTCATCATCATTATCATCAGCATCCTCCTTGCATCATTATCATCACTATCAATACATCATCCCCATCACCACAACCAACACCACCACAAACACCACCATCATCTTCGGCATCATCATCATCACCACCATCATCATCATAACCGTGTTTGCCATCAGCATCTTCTTTCCCATCATCATCATCATCGTCATCATCATCATCATCACCATCATCATCCTCATCATCATCATCACCATCATCACCACCACCACCACTGTCACCACCAACACTGTCATCATTGTTGTCATCATCATCACCTTCACACACCCCCACCCTGCATAAATTAACACTCTCATTATCATCATCATCATCACTGTTGTTATCATCAGCTAAATGATTGTAAGCATCAAATTATCATCATAAACACTAGGCTCTTCACTGTTAATAATCACCATGAGCACTATTATCATTATTATTATCATTATTATTATCATTATTATTATTATTATTATTATTATCATTATTATTATTATTATTGTTATTATTATTATTATTATTATTATTATTATTCAGTAGTTTTATTTTTATAACGTGCTTTCACTTCACTACCGAGCGCAGCTCTGTGCGCCTTGGGTATGTGCTGTGGTTTGCTGTGGTGCTCTTATGTTTACTGTATTGAAAGTGTTTTGCGTAGAATGTGTGCAGTACCCAGTAGTGCAACTTTCTGTATGTTATATATATTTGTAAGTCCTGGTATTTTTGTTATGTATTTGTCTGAATATTTTTTTATTATACCTAAGGCACCTACTATGATAGGAATTGTTTCTGTTTTTAGATTCCACATTCGAGTTATCTCTATTTCCAGGTTTTTGTATTTTGAAAGTTTTTCCATTTCTTTTAGAGAAACGTTGTCATCTGCTGGTCTTGATACATCAATTAGAAAGCATTTTTTTTCTTCATGATCTTTGACAACTATATCTGGTCTATTTGCCTTAATTTCTCTATCTGTGTGTATTGGCATATCCCAGAGTATGGTTGCTTTCTCGTTTTCTGTGACCTTTTCTGGCGTGTGTTTATACCATCTTTTTTCTGTTGTTATTCCATAATGTTGGCATAGCTTCCAGTATATATAGGTCCCAGCTCTGTCGTGTCTGTGAATATATTCCTTCTTAGCCAGGACTGGGCAGCCAGAGATAATATGATTTATTGTTTCTTGTCGATCTCCACATATTCTACAGTTACTTGTTATATTTCTTTTCATTATGTGTTTTTGGTAATTTCTGGTGGGGAGGCTTTGGTCTTGTGCAGCAATTAAAAATCCTTCAGTCTCTGCTTTGAGTCCTGAGCTTCTCAGCCATTGCTGGGATTTTTCTCTGTCTATTTCTTTCGCATTTAGTTTAGCCCAGTATTTACCATGTAGGGGCTTTTCTTGCCATCGTTTTATCA
>NC_142947.1:23210509-23215509 GCF_046866305.1 Octopus bimaculoides
TTTGTGAAGAAAGTTTTGGCATAGAAGCAAAAACTGGAATTCAAAGGCCTCGAATTCTACTTAGCAAAGACTGAAGGTTTGGTGAGTAGAAAGAGACACAATTCTACCATCACAGAAATGGCCGTGCTCATTTTTCAGAAAAGGTACTGGTAGTGTAGTAGGAATGTTCAGCAATCAACTGATGTCATGATTTGCTAGAGTATTACCCATGTGATCAACAAAATCTAACCAATCATGACTTTGTGTGCAATAGGCTCCAACAAAGATTTCATCTTTTGGCATGCTTACTTCTGATCCTAACCATCAGTATAAATTCGGCACACCTTGACTACTAAACAGAGAGCTTTGGGATGCAGCAGAGAGAGCTTTGGGATGCAGCAGAGAGAGCTTTGAGACACAACAGAGATGAGATGGTGAACAGATGGTGAACAGATGGTGAACAGACACAGACAGCTGCTGATCTGAGCTGACAACCACCAGAATGAACGATCAGAGACAGCAACACAATGACCAGCAGCTAACTTTTTGGCCACTACTACAATGACATCAAGAACAATAACATCCAAGCTCTCTCGATGCATTGTCATTCAAAGTAATGACCCTATTTTTATTTTTTTGTGTACAAAAAGAATAGAAGTTTTGTTTGTCAAAAACTGCAACTTCTCCAGTGTTCTTTTCATACAGTAGAAATTCCATATGGTGTGGTTAGAATAAACAATGGCTGTGCAAGTTGTATAATAGGATCAGATGAGTATTATAACAGAGGCAGACTTGTATATGGCAGGTGTATTGAAGTAATAGTCAGTTAGTTTACACGAGAAATAGATTTTCTCAATGTTACCAAGAAGTAGTTGATATTTTCTGTTACCTAGCTGAACTAATTAGCAATTAGTATAAGTGTTCTAAAGGTATAGTAACCAGAATAAAAATGACTTGAAGAATGTTCAGTCAGCTATTAGTTCTGTTGATAACAAAGGGCTTCTCCTTTGGAGTGAAGGGTAAACTGAATCCTCATTGTATGTGCTTTTATGCACCAAGTACCTATATGAGAGGATCTCTGAAGTCTAATAACACACTATTCAGTGTTCTAACAAGACATTCATGTTAAGTTGGATATATAGATTATCATGCGTGTGTGTGTGTGTGTGTATCCATATATATATGTACACACACACACATACACACACACACAAAGATCCTGTGCATCTTCCACATACAAGCACTACTTTCTCTGACAACCTTCCTACTAATTCACATGCAAGAGGTGCAGTGGATTAACAGGAAGATTATCAGAGAAAGTAGTGTGCATATGTAGAAGATGCATCAGAGCCATAAAAACTACTGAGACCCAGGAAATTGATTCTCTTCAAATGCTCATTAGTGGTAAGAAATAATTTCTGCTACATTATTTACATTTGACGAATATTTGTACTCCTCTTGTTTCTTGTTAACACAACGTTTCAGCCGATGTACCCTCCAGCCTTCATCAGGTGTCTTGGGGAAATTTCGAACCTGGGTTCTCATTTCTAAGGTATATTTCCATGTTATTATTATTATTATTATTACTACATGGCAGTGAAACATGGGCTGTAACTGCTGAGGACATACGTAAGCTCGCAAGGAATGAAGCCAGTATGCTCCGTTGGATGTGTAATGTCAATGTGAATACCCGTCAGAGTGTAAGTATCTTGAGAGAAAAGCTGAACATTAGAAGCATCAGTTGTGGTGTGCAAGAGAGACGATTGCGCTGGTATGGACATGTGGTGAGAATGGATGAGGATAGCTGCGTGAAAAAGTGCCACACCCTAACAGTTGAGGGAACCCGTGGAAGAGGTAGGCCCAGGAAGACCTGGGCTGAGGTGGTGAGGCAAGACCTTCGTACATTGGGCCTCACCGAGGCGATGACTACTGACCGAGACCTTTGGAAATGTGCTGTGCATGAGAAGACCCGGCAAGCCAAGTAAGATCATTGCCAGTGCCCCTGGACTGGCTCTTGTGTGGGTGGCACATGAGATGCACCATTTTGAGCGTGGCCATTGTCAGTACCGCCTGACTGGCCTTGTAGGGTTTTCGAGCGAGATCGTTGCCAGTGCCCCTGGACTGGCTTGTGCGGGTGGCACATAAAAGACACTATTTCGAGCGTGGCCGTTTTTGTGCGGGTGACACGTAAAAGCACCCACTACACTCTCTGAGTGGTTGGCGTTAGGAAGGGCATCCAGCTGTAGAAACTCTGCCAAATCAGACTGGAGCCTGGTGTTGCCATCCGGTTTCACCAGTCCTCAGTCAAATCGTCCAACCCATGCTAGCATGGAAAGCGGACGTTAAACGATGATGATGATGATGATGATTATTATTATTATTATTATTAGTAGTAGTAGTAGTATTGTTCAGGTCACTGCTTGGAATCAAACTCAGAATCTTGGGGTTAGTAGCCCGCACACTTAATCACTACTCCATATGCCATGGCGTAGTGGTTAAGAGTGCAGGCTACTAACCCCAAGATTCCAAGTTTGATTCCAAACAGTGACCTGAACAATACTAATAATAATAATAACTTCGAAAAATACCTTATACCACATGAAAGCACCCAGTAGACTCTGTAAAACAGTTGGCATTAGGAAAAACTTCTAACCATAGAAACCATGCCAAATCAGATTGGAGCCTGGTGCAGCTCCCCAGCTTGGCAGCTCTGATCAACCCATCCAACCCATGCCAGCATGGACAAGAGACGTTAATTTATGATGATGATGATGATGATGATGATGATGATGATGATGATGATGATGATGTGTGTGTGTGTGTGTGTATACAGATGCAATACACAAACACACACACATATACAAACACACACACACGCACACATGTCATTTCGTTGTGTCTTGCAACCTTTTCAATAGTCTTGACTCTGTCCATTATTTACACTGCGTTCCTTTTTTGTTTGTTTGTGTGCATGCGTGTAGGTCAGTGTGTGTGTGTGTGTGTGTGTGTGTGTGTGTGTGTGTGCCTATGCATGCATGTATGTATGCATGTGTGTATGTATATATGTGTGTGTATGCATATGTATGTATGTATGAGTGTGCATCTGTATATATGTATTCAGCATATTCATGTCCTTGCATGTCCATGTTTGTGTGTTTTTTATGTATGTGCGTGTGTGCGTGTGTTTGTATATGTATGCACCTCTGTCTCCTTGTATGTGCATGTCTGAGTGTGTTTGTGTGTGCTTTGCAACTATGTACTGTGTTTGTATGTATGGATGTGCATCTCCATATGTGTGGACACATGTCTCCATATGTGTCCTTGTGTGAAGTAAAGTGTCTATATATGGTCATGTGTTTCAGTCTTCATTTGTGTATGTGTGTGTGCTTGTCTGTTTATATAACCTATGTACCTATCCGTCTGTATGTTGATCTGTTTATTTTTATATCCATATGCTTACATACATGTGCATATACGCATATATACATACACCCACACATACATACATCTATCTACATAACAGCCCACTAACTATTCTACTCTACCTGGGTAAACTGTGGGTATGGGGGTATGATATCTACTATGTGTATTTTCTATTTAGTATTGGGGAAGTTTCATTTATAAGAACGTACTCCTGTATTTGTTTGAGTGTTGGGTCTTTTGGGCGCTTGGATAAGATGCAGATGTCAAGTTGATGTCAAGTTATAAGGCACAAAAAGAAAATTACTCTCTCCAGACACAACAGAATACGCTTCAACATACAAACTCACATAAAGAATCTTGCAAACCAAATCCAAACACGTTATATCTAATGATTTGTAGATATATAGTATTAGTATTTACAAACCACTATGTGAGGTGGCTATTTAAGCAATGTGTTCGAGGGCGATTAATGGGTTAGCTGGGTACTAATGAAGGGATAAAACCCCACGAAATATGGCACATATGTTCATTACCCATTTTTCATCTTCGATCTCATTGTGTGTTTATTTATGTCTGATGTCTCGCTACGAAACATTTTAGCAAAACTCAATGCTGGCTATAATTTCTTTAGAATATCTGTAGAAATAACCTTAACAAAATAATGTAAGAGCGCTGCTAACACAGTAGAACGTGATATTGATTTATAAAATCATTTAATATACTTTATAGAATATTATAATTGCATAACAAAATACCACGTGCTTACAAATCATTAGTGTCCTGGTGACAGTATTGTTTCATACAATATCTAGTAATAACACCATTGTGTGGCTTTGTGTCAATGGGAAAAAATCATTAATATGATTTATCATATTTCTTATGATTGTCATAAAAGTCATCTTCATCATCATCATCATCATCATCATCATTTAATGTTTGTTTGTCAAGCTGACATGGGTTGGCCAGTTTGATATGGAGCTGGCCAGCAGGAAGTTGTCCAAACTCCAACTGTCTGTTGTAGCATGGTTTCTATTGCTGGATATCCTTCCCAATGCCAACCACTTTACAGAGTATGCTGGGTGCCTTTTACATGCCACTGGTATGGGTGCATTTATGTAGCATTGGCACGAGAGCATTTTATGTGGCACTGGCACCTATAAAGGAGAAGCCTGTATGTATGGATGACAGAGATTTTACTTAGCTTGGTGCATCTCTGAAGTACAGTAAATAGATAGGAAGATAAATAGAGAGAGAGGTAGACAGACTGACATAGCCTGTTTAACATGAGATGTGTCTTCAGGAGAGTTACTTCGATGCTTGTGACTTTTGCCTTCTCTGTATGTATGTAAGCATTTTATAACATATTGCATGGAAATTTTTCTCAATGCCCATCACATGTCACCTAAAAAAAAATTGATAGCTTGTCACTACTAACATGTGTGACACAAGTTTGGCATCACTGATCTCATTGGGCCTCATGCTACCCACACAAAACCTGGAAGCTCAGCTATATGAAATTTTCCCATTCAGCTACAGTTTCCTATAAATAGAACAAGTCTTACCATTCTCACAAACTTCCTCTTCTTGAAATTATCTGT
>NC_142947.1:23223009-23253009 GCF_046866305.1 Octopus bimaculoides
TAAAGGGGAAAATTTTCCCCCATACATTCAAATGTTTGTATGTACATGCACATGTGTGTGTGTGTAAATCTTGATATTTCCCAGTTTCACTTAGCAATGTTTGAGTGAAAGAGTGATGTGATGTTTACATTCTTTGATGATAATAAGACTCATCATTCTGTGCTTGCTTGAAAAACAGGTAACACTTGGTAACAAGAAGAACATCCAGTTGTAAAATGCTGCCTCTAATTAGTCTCTTCCAATCCATAAAACCATGGGAAACTTAATATTGAATGAACAAATGAACGTTTAAGATACTCAACCATCCCAAAAACCTTTCAAATTATGAATTTAATGACTGCTTCTACCCTCTTATGTCTACTTGTTTTGTTACCTGAATATGAAGTTTTTTTTTCTCCCAAAGTATTAAACATAGAACAAATTTATTTTAAAAATATATACAGTGTAATGGCTTCCACCATTTTCAAATCCAATTTCATGAATCTTCACACAAATTTTTCTCCACAAAAATTTAATTACACACCTCTCTTTGCTAGGGTAAATAGGAAAAGAAATTTCATAGATAATATCTTAATACTTGCATGTCAAGTGAACTTAATTCAGAGAAAAATATCTACACAGAACAGAAGACTAAGTTTATGTCACTGAATTGCTTCTACTCCTATCACTATATTCAGAAGGGATTTAGCAAATAAGAGGGAAATTTCCCCGTAATTTCCCCGTAATTTGTTTTATGCAAACAATGGTGCTGGAACATGTTTGAAGATGCTGAGCCATCCCCAAATCTGACAAGCTATGTAGTTGAAGAAACTATGTGCTTCTTTTATAATTACTTCTTATTTTTATCTCTCTTTGAAAACGAGTTTTATGCTCAAAATATTAAATGTAAAATTTGGTAAGTTTGCTTCTTTATTTTTAAAATATATAACATAATGCCTTCTTTATTTTTCAAATTAGATTTTACAATGTTTCATGCAAATTTTCTCAACAAAAATTTTACACACACACACACACACATACATGCTCATATACACACACATGCTCACATGCACACACATATACATACACACACACACACATACGTACACACACATGCTCATACACTAACATATATATATATATATAGTGTGGGAGAGAGAGAGACACACACGCACACACTCACACATATACATATATATATATGGTGGTGGTGGTGGCATCGGTAGTAGGAGGAGGAGGGGGAGGGGAGGGGAGGGAGGGGAGGGAGAGCAGCAGCAGCAGCAGCAGCAGCAACAACAGTTGCAGTAATCAAAGGCAAAAAAGAAGACAGAAAAATAAGAACCTAAAAAAGAAAACATTAAAACATGGTAGGTATGGAGAAGGCAGGAGGAGTACAAGGCAGGTATTGAGTTACATCACAGATGGACTCTTAATTCTGGTGAAAAAAGATAATGAACCTGATTAACGTCTTTGATGGTAACAAAGGAACAAAACGTATAATGAACAAATGTCTCAATGTGATTGTGTTCACTCAAGCCTGTCTATATTTTAATTGTCATGTGATGTCTTAGTGAGCTATAAACAAGCCTGACACAACCAGACCAGATGCTACTACTACTACTACTACTACTACTGCTACTAATAATAATAATAATAATAATAATAATAATAATAATAATGATAATAATAATAATAATGACAGCATATGACAGGTTAGCTTAGGAAGTTAAGCAGTTGTGGTCGATGAAAAAGGTAGCAGTAGTACCAATAATTGTTGGAGCCCTGGGAACAGTGAGCAAAAATCTCAAGAAGTATGTGGAACAAATAGGGGCTGCAATAAGGGTGGAGCACTTGCAGAAAATAGCACTGCTTTGGACCGCTCAAATACTTCAGAAGGTGCTCAAAAAATAAGAGGTGTTACCTTAGTTCACTGGTAGTGAACAGCTGACACCGCAGTACATCTCCAGCGTTAGAAGCTGTGCAAAGGCAACAATAATAATAATAATAATAATGGTAACTTTTTCTACAATAGGCATAAGGCCTGAAATTTTGTGGGAGGGGGCTACTTAATTACAGTGACCCCAGTGATCAACTGGTACTTATTTTATCGACCCTTGAAAGGATGACAGGCCAAGTTGAGCTCAGCAGAATTTGAACTCAAATGATAAAGGGTTGGAAGAACCATTGCTAAGCATTATGTCCTATGTGCTAATGATTCTGTCAGCTCACAACCTTCTTTGAAAGGATTAAAGACATAGTCGACCTTAGTGAGATTTGAACTCAGAACATATAGAGCCGCAAAGCATTTTGTCCAAGATGCTACCAATTCTGCCTGATCACCATTCATACAAAACATTCTATGCTAGCATTTTGTGATATAAAAGCTTAAATAAATAAATAATTTTCAGAAATTTGTTGGCAAATTAACAAAGTAATTAGTAAATAAATAATCAATCCATTAATTAATGTCACAGATCAGAAAAGGTGTAAGATTCTAAGAGTGATTACTGTGGATTTCCTTATGCTGAGTGCACTTATCATGTTACAAGGCTTGCTCCAAAATAGACAAAACAACGTGTCATTAAGAGATAGTAATTTAATAAATGTATTTACAAAATTGAAGTAAATAAAGATTGGTGGGAAAAAAAAAACTCATGTTGAAATAATAGAAATTAAGACATTTCAAAAGTAGAGTATTAAAGGTTAAAATAACTATTATAAAAGTATAAGACCATAATCTTACTTTTTAAGTGAAGGGGTTAAGAATGAAGCCAGATCAGGTTATAAATATCTAAGGCATGTGTTCAAACTTGCCATAATAATTTTAAATGACCCATAATGATGAAGAGTCATCAAAACAATGATAGTAAAATGCAAATGAATATCTAATGAATGAATGAAGGTGAAGAATTAATGTAATGACAGAGTGATAGAACAATGCCTTGATAAACTTGTAATTAGAAGATTGATTGGAAATTTTAAATAAACGGTGAAACCAAGGTTATCCAGTACATGTATATAAAGTTAATATGTATATAGGTGCAGGAGTGACTGTGTGGTAAGAAGCTTGCTTCCCAACCACATGGTTCCTGGTTCAGTCCCACTGTGTGGCACCTTGGGTAAGTGTCTTCTACTATAGCCTCAGGCTGAACAAAGCCGTGTGAGTGGATTTGGTAGACAGAAACTGAAAGAAGCTGTCATGTATATACAGGGATTGGACAAAATAATGGAAGCACCTTAAAATTTCAAACAAATTTATTCTAATATGGGGTAGGACCGCCTTTGGCAGTAATTACAGCTTGAATTCTATGAGGTATGGACTCATACAAAGTTTGAATTGTTTCCAAAGGAATTTTTGTCCATTCTTCAGCTAAAACTGTCTCCAGTTCTTGTAGTGATGATGGTGGAGGATATTGACTCCTTACTTGTTTTTCTAAAACGCACCATAAATGTTCAATAATATTGAGATCTGGGGGCTGTGGTGGCCAGATAAGATGTTCAACTTCACTAGCATCTTCATCGTACCATTCAGTAACAACTTTAGCTGTGTAAATTGGTGCATTATCATCCTGAAAGAGTGTGTTTCCCTCAGGAAACAGTTCCGCAACCATAGGATGAATTTGATCAGATAAAATGCTTAAATAATCTTGACTATTAATTCTGCCATGAAGGGAAACTATTGGGCTGGTGGATTTCCAAGATATAGCCCTGCAGATCATCACAGATCCTCCTCCATGTTTAACAATTGGAAGAAGGCAGTCTGGGTCAAATGATTCTTTTGGCTGTCTCCACACGTATACTCGGCCAGTGATTGGAAATAAGGTAAAGGATGACTTGTCCAAGAAAATAACATTCTTCCACTGCTCTAGGGACCAATTCTGTAGGTTTTTACTCCACTGTAAATGCTTTGCAACGTTTGTTCTTGAAAGTAGTGGTTTTCTGTTTGCAGCCCTCCTTTGAAATCTGGCTTTGTGCAGCTCCAGGCAAACAGTTTTTGTGGAAACTGGGTTCTTGAGGTGGCCATTAAGCTCTGCATTTTCAGAGCTGTACTTTTGTGATCCTTTCAAATAATTTGTGTAAGAGTCTGATGGTCCCTATCTGAAAGTTTTGGTTTTCTTCCGGAGTTTTGTCTTGATGAGGAGGTTTTTCCCTCTTTCTCAAAGGCTGTTATTACTTTCGAGACAGTACTTCTTGATACACCAAACATTTCAGCTGTTTTTGTTATGCTAGCACCTGCCGTACAAGCACCAACAATTTGACCTCTTTCAAAATTTGATAGATCTGTCATTTTAATGAATTTTAATTACCTTTTTCTGATGATATCTGAAAAGAAACAGCAATTTTAGCAAGCAATATTAATAATAACTCAAAAAACCTAAAAATAAACAAGCTTTTGACGGTTTTATAGATATTTCAAAATTATGATGCTATGATGCTAGGTGTTTCCATTATTTTGTCCAACCCGTGTATATACATGTATTTGTGCATCTGTGTTTGTCCCCCCACCACCATTGTTTGACAACCGATGTTGGTGTGTTTACGTACGCAAAATTTAGTGGTTCGTCAATAGAGACCGATAGAATAAGTACTAAGCTTAGAAAGAATAAATCCTGGAGTTGATTTGTTTGACTAAAGACGGTGCTCCAGCATGGCCGCAGTCAAAATGACTGAAACAAGTAGATGAGTAAAAGAGTATATAAAGATCTAAGATGGTGATCTGGCAGAATTGTTAACACATTGGGCCAAATACTTAGAAACATTTCATCTGACTATTGTGGGGATAATAGTAATAATGGTACACCCCTCTCACGTGATGAGTGGTATGTGATAATCTTCAACATCATCATCGTTTAACGTCCGCTTTTCATGCTAGCATGGGTTGGACGAGACTACTCATCGATTTTGCTGGTCCTTTAAATGGTTCATACTACTTAGATATTACTACTTCAGATATTAGTCATACTCTGGCACAAGACAATTTTGAGTAAGCCAATTACACTGTCCCCAAAGTCCAACTGGGACTTATTTTATCGACCCCAAAAAGATGAAAGGCAAAGTCAACCTTGGCAGAATTTGAACTCAAAAGATGAAAACAGACGAAATGTCACAAAGCATTTCACCCAATATGTTGTGAGCTCCTCCAGCTCAAATATTGAAGCTGTAAATTCAAAGGTTGATATTAACTAGTGTACTACTTAGATAAGTTTTTAAAAAATTATTTGACTGATTTCAGAGTAAAGGTTAGAATCTAAAATTGAAAATTATAAAATTGAAAATATTAGAGAATTTGACTCTGAATTTGAACAAATTTAAAATTTAACAAAGCATCTTTTAAACAGAATTTAATATATGAAGTAAAGTTATAAAGATTATATGGTTTGTAAAAAGCTGGCAAGATGACAAATAGAGATAATTATAGAAAACAGGCTATGAGAAAGCTATGAAAGTTATAAAAGTATAAATTAAAAACAAAAATATTTTTCTTATTCTCTACCTCTTCTCTCACCTCATTTTCCCTTCTCTGCACTTTCAAATTGACCTACTTCTTCTCATTCAGCTCCTCTTTACTTCTACGTTTCTCGCCCTGATTTTCCCTCTCCCCACTTCCTGCTGCTCACATATGAAGCTCTCATGGTTTTGTGTTCCTTATCAGCTGCAGCCAGTTTTTCTAATTTAGAAATGAAGAAGGACTCTACCTGAAATGTTGGATTTTTCATACTCCTTGGCAATTCACAGGTATATAAAATATACATATAAATGTATATATAAATATATAAATAAATGTATGTGCATGTGTACACCCTCTATATACAATGGTACTGAGAAGGAAACTAACAGGCTAATCCTCAGAATGATTCATGACAGTCAAAAACATCAACTCTACTTATTAGAGAGCAACCTGACCCCATACATTTATCCACAGACAATAGACGTATTGAGCATGTTGCCATGTATGATTTGCTTTAAGGGGTTAGTTGCTTTTTCGCGTCATGTCGACTCATAAGGGCCAATTTCCCAGATTCCATGGTGTATATATTCACCAGCTGGACGAAACTCTGGTCCATTACAGGAATACTCACTTTTACCAGCTGAGTGGACTGGAACAATGTGAAATGAAGTGTCTTGCTCAAGAACACACTGTGTCACTCAGTCCAGGAATCAAAACCACAATCTTACAATCATGAGTCCAACACCCTAACCACTAAGCCACACATCTCCACTTAAGGTGGGGGGGGGGTCATAGTTCAATACAAATTCAGAGGAAGAATCAGTACATGAATGCAGTAAAGTCAAAAACAAAAACAAACTTAGAAAATTACTATTTTTAAATCTCACAACGAGAGATATTCAGCAGCACTACTTTGGTGTAAAGATTTTTGCCAACAAAACATGGCAGTCCTTATTTAGGACGATGTAATTGTTTTGAGCTGAATGGGGCTGCAAGCCATGTACAGTGGTGCTTTCAGTAAGGTGAAAGTCGGCCATGAATACAGTGATGAATTTAGCATTCATGTAGGAGTTCACCAGGGCTCAGTTCTCAACCCACTCTTATTCATTATAGTCTTCAGGCCATAACAGACGAATTCAAAACTGGGTGTCCATGGGAACTGTTATATGCTGATAACCTTGCTCCTTTTGCAGAATTTTTAACAGAACTGGAGAAGAAATACCAGGCATGGAGACAAAATCGGGAATCAAAGGGTCTTAAAGTTAACCTAGCTATGTTGTTAGTAAGAAAGAAGATAAAACTCGCATTCCATTATATATATATATATATATATATATATATGATGGGCCTCTTTCAGTTTCTGCCAAATCCACTGCCTCAGCTTTAGTCAGCCTGCAGGTAGAAGACACTTGCTTAAGGTGCCAGACAGTAAGATGAAAGACTGAACTCAAAACCATGTAGTTGTGAAGTAAATTTCTTAACTATGTGAACACACCTGCAACCAGCCAGCATGTATGTGTGTGTGTGTGTGTGTGTGTGTGTGTGTGTACATGTATATGCATACACTTATCACTATATATACATACTATAAAAACATAAATATATAATACATGTATATATATATATATGTTCATATATATACATATATAATACATATACATACATACACATACACACAATCACACATATATGCATACATATATATACACACATGGTAGTGTGGTAAGAAGCTTGCTTTCCAATGACATAGTTCCAGGTTCAGTCCTGTTGCACAGCACCTTGTGCAAGTGTCTTTTACTATAGCCTCAGACCAATCAAAGCCGTGTGAGTGGGTTTGGTAGACGGAAACTGAAAGAAGCCCATCATACGTGTGTGTGTGTGTGTGTGTATTTTTGTGTTTGTGTTTGCCCCCCCCCCCACCCACCTCACTGCTTGACAACCGGTGTTGGTGTTTTTATGTCTTTGTAACTTAGCAGTTCAGCAACTTACTAGTCTTAAAAGATAAGCCCTGGGGTTGATTTTTTTTTTACAAAAACCCTTCAAGGCAATGCTCCAGAATTACTGCACTTAAATGCATGAAACAAGCAAAAGAATAAAAGAATATATATATATATATATATATATATATATATATATACATATACACACACACACACACACACACACACACACACACACACACACACACACACACACACACACACATATATATATATATATATATATATATATATATATATATATATATATATATATATATATGTATATTCTTTATTTGCAGTATTGGGCACTCAGTCACATTGTTCGCTATTTACATTTAGATGTGTGTGTGTGTGTGTGTGTGTGTGTTTCTATATGTATGTAGAGAGAGAAAGACAGAGTGATAGAGAGACAGGTAGGAATTTAGGGAAATGTATGTATATGCTCTAGTAAGAATGAACTTATTCACCCATATTTTCCTATTTTCAAATGAATTTACCATAAACAACTATATTCAAATATTTTGAGTGACATGAAAAAGGTTTTTAAAAACAAAAGGTACAATAAACTGAAGAACTATTTTTATAGAATTCTCTTATGATTTAGTATCTCAAGATAACCTAAAGATTATGACACTTCCCAAAATATATTTCCAAATATTATTCCTTCAAATGTTCTGGTGACAGATGAGTCAGATTTTGGAAATAATGTCATAATTCTTATATGTTTTTCTTTTTTCTCTTTTTGTTTCAATAATGACAAAAATGGTAACTTTTAAATCTAAGTTGATGCTATACATACTTATATAGACCTGGATTGATCATTTCTCCTTTTTTTCTGCTTTCTTCCTTTATTCCCTTTCTCCATTTTCTTCACCTTTCTGAGCTTCTCTCACTTTTTCCATATTCCTAATTTTCTATTTCCTCCTCCTCCTCCTTTCTCTCTCGTTCCTTCTCTCTCTCTCTCTCTCTCTCTCTCTCTCTCTCTCTCTCTCTCTCTCTCTCTATCTATCTATCTATCTATCTATCTATCTATCTATCTACCTGACATTATTGTTCTGCCTGTTTCTTAACAATGTTTAGAATTTGAAATACAGATAAAATACAGGTACGCATACAAATGCACACACACACATCGCACACATGCACACACACACACGCACAAACACATATTTACATACACGCACACTGATATACAGATATATATATATATATATATACATGTACATACATCCTCACCACCAAAAAGATGCATACATGCGCATACACATACATATATACGTTCATGTACAAGCACATAAACATGCATATGCACATATACATATATACATATACACTTATGCATACTAACTTATGCATACATATGTATGCACACATATATATATATACATACTGTGGCCATGCTGGGCACTACATTCAAAAGTAGTGGGACTGAACCCAGAACCTTGTGGTTAAGAAGGAAGCTTCTTACCACACAGTCACACCTGTACCTATATATGTGCGTGTGTGCATGTGTGTGTGTGTGTGTGTGTGTGTGTGTGTGTATGTGTGAGCATGTGTGTGTGTGTACATGTTATGTGCTATATTTCAGGTCCATTCTTTCCAGTTGTCTAAATCACATAAGGTCATAACATTAACTATTTGTTGTGTAATTATACATTCAGTTGAAGAGTTGGATCTCAATGAACCATATTCAGCAAGGCAGCGAGCTGGCAAAAATGTTAGCACACCGGGTGAAATGCTTCGCCGTATTTTGTCTGTCTTTACGTTCTGAGTTCAAATTCCGCCGAGGTCAACTTTGCTTTTCATCCTTTCTGTGTCAATAAATTAAGTACCAGTTTCATACTGGAATCGATTTAATCGACTGGTCACCTTCCCCAAAAATTTTGGGCCTTGTACCTAGAGCAGAAAAGAATGAACCATATTTAGCTTCATTGGCAAGACTTAGAAGACAAGATCTATTCCAAAATGCATCATTTTAATTTTCCAAAATACTTCAGTGAGTTGATATAACTGGAATTGTATTTACTTGGTTCAGGAGTGAGATGTGAGTGGTTGTTTTTCTCTTTCTCTTTCTTTCTTTTTTGTTTTCATTTTCATTTTCAGTTGGCACAGCCATGGCTGCATGATAAATAGTTTGCTTCCCAGATACCTGGTTCTGGGTTCAGTTCCACTGTGTGGCACTTAGGGCAAATATCTTCTATTTTAACTCCAGGCCAACCAAAAGCTTTAGAATGGATTAGTAGATGGAAACTGAAAGAACCCTGTCAAACACACATACATATACATGTAAAATAAATAGAGAGAGGCGGTATTAATACCCGCAGGTAAAATATTCACTACTTAAAAGTGGATGTTGGGTGAGAACACACAAATATATACTGTTAGGCTAAACACTTCAAGGCAGGCTCCAGCATGGCTGCAGCCCAATGACTAAAACAAGTAAAAGATAAAAGATAAAAATCGCTTTCATTGAAAGCAGTGATTCAGTGTGTATTAGTTTTGATGGCATGAGTGGAGAGTTTGATGGAGTATTTAAAATTAAGTCTATTTCACTGATTAGGAAACATAATAAAGGATACTTGATATCTGAAAAAGTGTTGAAGAGTTTAATTTGTTCTGCTGGTGGGGTGGTGTGTTAGTGGAAGGGGTTTGTAAATAAAATGTAATAGAATTGTTAATTAAGCAGGTTTGAATGTTTGCTTGTGAAATGAAGTTCACTGATGCATGAAGCTTCTTATTTACAAAGTATCTAGTAAGTATTATAAAGGAATAATTTTTGAGGGATGGAGAGAGTGGAAATATTCATTAGTGGGATTTTATATGCTTTTTAACAAATTAATTAGTTTACGGGAGAGGTGAGTGGTATGTAAGGAAAGCATGGGTGGTGTTGGAAATAAGGTGGGGCTGAGATCCAAATATTTGTTCACTTGTATAGTGGCTGACAGGTATTTATATCCACAGACTGATAAGGTGTGTACAGTACCTATAGTGACCATCATATGCTCTTCAAGACTGGCAAGAGGTGGGTAGAGAACTTCTGGCCTTAGGTCTAGAATTTATGAAACTTTATGTCCAGATGTTATGAAGATTCAAGTCCAAATGTTATGAAGATCCATGTGCAGATGTTATGAAGGTCGAAATCCAGATGTTATGGAGGTTCAAATACAGATGTTATGAAGCTTCCGGTCCAGATGTTATGAAACTTCAGATCCAGATGTTATGAGAATCCAGGTCCAGATGTTATGAAGTTTCAGGTCCAAATGTTATGAAGATCCATGTGCAGATGTTATGAAGGTCGAAATCCAGATGTTATGAAGATCCAAATCCAGATGTTATGAAGCCTCAGATCCAAATGTTATGAAGCTTCAGATCCAGATGTTATGAAGGTCCAGGTCCAGATGTTATGAAGCTTCATGTCCAGGATTTATGAAGTTTTATGTCCAGATGTTATGAAGCTTCATGTCCAAATGTTAGGAAGATCCTTGTCCAGATGCTATAAAGATTCAAGTCCAGATATTATGAAGCTTCAGGTTCAGATGTTATGAAACTTCAGGTCCAGATGTTATGAAGCTTCAGGTCCAGATGTTATGAAACTTCAGATCCAGATGTTACGAAGCTTCAGATCTAATTATTATGAAGATCCATGTCAAGATGTTATGAAGCTTCATGTCCAGAATCTATGAAGCTTTATGTCCAGATGTTATAAAGCTTCAGATCCACATGTTATGAAGCTTCAGGTTTAGATTTTATGAAGCTTCAGGTCCAGATGTTATGAAAGTCCAAATCCAGATGTTATGAAGCTTCAGGTTTATATATTATGAAGATCCATGTCCAGATGTCATGAAGGTCGAAATCCAGATGTTATGAAGATCCATGTCCAGATGTTATGAAGCTTCAGGTTCAGATGTTAGGAAGATCCAAGTACAGAATTTATTAAGTTTTATGTCCAAATGTTATGGAGTTTCATGTCCAAATGTTATGAAGATCAATGTCCAGATGTTATGAAGGTCCAAATCCAGATGTTAAGAAGCTTCAGGTCCAGAATTTATGAAGCTTCAGGTCTAGATGTTATGAGGCTTCAGGTTGAGGTGCTATGTAGCCTCTTAGTTGAGATGGTATGTAGACTAATAGTTCAAAGTATGTGTAAGTTCTACTTACAGTATATCACTTCTTAGTTCAGATAGTATGTCATTTCCGGGTTCAAGTAGCATGTAGTTTCCTGGTTTAGATATGTAACTTCCTGGTTTAGACACGTAGCCTTCAGGTTAAGATGGTATGTGGCTTCCCCACTCAGATAGTGCATAGATTCTTTGTTCAGATGGTACATATTTTTACAGTTCAATACAGTTATAAGTATTGTTGATGGTTAAAGCAGTTGTCAGTGGTAATACTGAAACAGAAAGTTATCAGCAATAATATCTATAATAGCCAATGAAAACACCAACAAACTCTATGCAAATAAAGACTGTAACTAATTGAAATAGCCACAAAATACTTATAACCCTTCAAAAGGATTTTCTAAAGTTTCATATTGATAAAAATAATGAAGAAATTCTGAACAATCCTGAGGAGTTTTTTTAATCAATCAACATTTACCAATTACTGAAGTTAGCGAAGCTAGTAGAATTGTTAACATGTGAGACAAAATGCTTAGTGGCATTTTTATCTGTTTTTACATTCTGAGTTCAAATTCCTCTGAGGTCAAGTTTGCCTTTCATCATTTTGTATGGGTGTGATGGTGGGGTCAGTTAGATAAGTACCAGTCAAGTACTGGAGGTTGGTTTAATCAACTAATCCCCATCCCCGTCCCCAAAATTCCAGGCCTTGTTCCAATAGTGGAAAGGAATATTTATCAATTGATGATGGTGATAAGTGACAGTGGTGGGGATGGCGAAGGCAGAGATGTTGGAGGTAAGGTGGGGGTGGTGCTGGTGCTGGTATATTGGTTGTGATGGTGGTATTGGCAGCAGTGGTGCTGGTGCTGAATTAGTGGTGTTGGCAGTGATGCTGTTGATGCTGATGCTGGCAGTGATGTGGTAATCATGATTATGTTGACAGTAATGAGCCCTATGATGAAAAACATTCTCAAACATTGCAAACATCACTCCCTACAAAGCAGTTTATCATTACTAGCATCATTATTATTATTATTATTATTATTATTATTATTATTAATATTTTTGACTAATCATAAAACAAGCCACAAGAAGATTTTTGCTCACCAATGGAAACAAGAGGCAACAAAGACATTGTAAGCAACCAAAAACATTCATCCAAGCATACACCACAAAGAAGTTACTTTGTTTTGATGTTGTTGTTGCTGCTGTTGTTGTTGTTGTTGTTGTTGTTGTAGTTTTTGTTTGTTTGCTTGGTTGTATGTTTTAACCAATCACAAACATCTATGTAATAAAGACTTTCTATCCAGTTTCTAACTAGCTGAAGCATTCATTGAAAATATATAATTAACGAGTGAGGAAAACATTATTACATCTATATTATTTATACCATTTGAAAAAAAAAATTATATACGTGTGTGTATATGTGTGTAGGTGTGTGTAGGTGTGTATAGGTGCATTTGTATATGTGTTTGTGTTAATGTATTTATATATATATATATATATATATATATATATATATATATATATATATATGTATATATACACATATACATATTCACATACATATATATTTATATATATGTTTATATGTATATAAATACATACACAAACACACACACACACAAACATATATATATATATGTGTGTATATATATATATATATATATATATATATATATATATATATATGTGTGTGTGTGTGTGTGTGTGTGTGTGTGTGTGTGTGTATGTATGTATGTATGTATATGTAGATACTTATGCATATGTATATATATCCATCTATATATATATATATATATGCACACACATATACACACATTTATATATATACATATATATATACACATACACACATATATATGTATGTATATGTATTCACACACACACACACACATATATATATATACATACACACACACATGCACAGACACATATACAGAAACACAAACAAGTAGAAGTTAAAAGAAATTAAAATAAAATATAAGGACAACAATACAAACAAACAAGAAATCAATACAAATTCAACCACTACACCAACCCCTACACCCACCACCACCACCACCACCACCACCACTTCCATCACCATCAAAAGCACCAACAACAACTGGAGCAGCAGGCAAATAACAGCACAAACAACAAAAAATACACCCCACCCATTCCCTTCAGCCCTGCCATTTTTCGCAAATGATTTGCAAGAAATCCATAAATAACTGAATAAAAGAGTGAAAAATTGACTGATGATTATGATTATACAGCAATATATATTCAACCGTTCCTTCTACCATTCTTCTACCATTCTTCTGTGTCTGTAATTCCTGTAATTTCAACATTGGTTACAATGTCTTTCTTTACAAAATTCTACACAATTCTTACCAGTTCAGTCCGTCACTTTGCTTTGTGATTAACACAGGCAAATTATGGTGAGAAGTGTTAATGCTAGTGGCGGTGGTGATGGTGGTGGTGGTGGTGGGCTTATGGCGTTGGGGGGGGGGGGCGTTGTGGTGGTAGTAGTGGTAGTGGTAGTGCTTGTGTTCATAGTAATGATGGTGAAGAATGTGAAAACAAGAGCTATGAGAAAAACAATATGTATACACACAATATATGAATATATATATATATATATATATATATATATATATACACACACACACATATATATATATACGCAAACATATATATACATATGTTTACATATATATACAAATGTATGCATGCACGTATATTTATGTATATGTATATATATATATATATGCATACATATACATATATATATATACACAGCCATTTCATACACACACATAAATGCACATATGTATTTATGTGTGTGTGTGTGAGTGTGTGTGTGTGTGTGTGTGTGTAATCACACACACACATATGTGTCATGTATATATAAGGGGTAACCCAAAAGTAACAGGAAACGTTCTCTGTGGAATAAGTCTGTTGTAGTCCAGGCCTCCACACTAGAAGCTTCTTGATGCAGCCCTCAAGCATCAGTCTGCTGGCCTGTGTCGATGGTTGAAGTCATACTGCCACATGGTGCATATTTGTTTTGCAGTGCAGTGCTCCTCCCCTGTTTGTCAATTTTTGCAATGGCTGAAATGAAGGGACAATGCGCTTCCATGAAATTTTGTTTTCTGCTGTGGAAAATGGTGGCTGAAACAGCTCTTATGCCTCAAACAACTTACAAGGATGCTGCCATGAGCAAAACACAAGTTGAAGAATGGTTTTCACATTTTAAGAATGATCACTTGTGGCTTGAGGACCAACCTGGTTCAGGATGACCGTCAACCTCCCAAACAAATGAAAACCTCACAAAAATTCATGAATTGAATTTAAAGGACAATCACTGAACAATTGACAAACTTGTTGATATGACTCATGTGTCCTGGAACTCCTCCAAACGAATTTTGAGTAAGGAATTTCGAATGAAAAGAGCTGCAGTAAAATTTATGCTTCACTTGCTCATGGAAGATCAAAAGCAGTCAGGACTGAATGCCTGTCTTGAACTGAAAGAACAGGTGGAATTTGGACTCAGAATGTAAAGACAAACAAAAAGCTGGTAAGGAAGGAATTTAATAATGCAATGTATTTTTGTTCAACCCAGTGAAATTATCTTGTTCTTCCATACTGATATACACATACCTATACATGTATACGCACATACATACATAATATATATATAGTTGAATATATATATATAGTTGAATATGACTATCACTGACAAAACAATGCCTGTGCAAAATTTTTGGTCCAAAAAGGTTTGCAGGACACCTTTCAAACCCTCTCCACTCTATTGACATGATCCAAAAACAAGCTGAGGCAAAACTATGCAGGCTCAGGAATGTGGGAGTGCTATGATCTCAAGTGCAAGCAAGAGTTCCCCAAAATGTCAACGCCATTCCATGCATGTCCAATTTTATATCTGAATAACCTGCTTTGAGAGACATGCTTTAGCAAAAGCTGAGGAGTGACTCACTCACAGTGGTCTTCCACTATGCCAGGCACCAAACTGGAATTTATGAGTGGCCATGCTATTGCAGGAGAGTTATTGAACTTACACTGGGCTCATCTGTCCTTTTGACAAGTTTCGTTTTTAGTCTTGCTGGGTTCCTAGCAACCCTCCTCATCAGGCTAACCTAGTGATACTGCTGGTTTAGTTGCCAATGGTTTGACCATGGAACAGGTTTACTGGATTCCATGTTACCAGTAGCACTCCTGAGGGACTTCACAAGTAGCCTGACATAATAGACTTCCATACATACACATATAGTCACATTCATACACAACACACACACACACACACACACACACACACACACACACAAACACACACACACATACACACACTCACACATATATACTCACAGTTAGTTAATGATTGTTTATATATGCATAAAATGATGAACGGTAACCGAATAAAGTACTAAATATCAGCTTGGAGTCTAACATCATAAAACATTTTGTTGACTGTGACTTCAAAGTTCTAACAAGTGTGCAGCTTATTCAAATTGCTTGAATAAGCTACAATTGTGGGATAGTTTAAATGTGTGGGGGATATCAAAGGAAAGTTAACTGATTACTGATTCCTGTGGGAAAAGTAGTTCCTAACTGGGAAATGAGTCTTTGTTCCTGGAGAAGTTTAGTGGTTAGAGTAACATATCACTGGAGAAATTTAAAGTTGGACAGGTCAATAATGCAAATGTCCAGAACTGTGACATGCAGCAGATCTGAGATTTTTGGTTCTGTGTTTATTTCATTACACATCCAGCAGAATCATCCCTCCTTGAATCAATTTGCTTTCAACTGGTTTCAGGATCATACAGGAGACCAGAAAGTTGGTACTTAATGCAAGAAGTTACATTCTTAACAGTGCAAGTGAACAATCCTTGATATGGATTATCATACAGGGACTGTGCACAGTGGTAATGCTATATGTGAATGGACAGGTGCTGCAGTTTAAACAGGAACAAATAGATGATCTGGGGTCAGATTTGACATAGAAGGGTGAAACTGTGGACAAGGAAGTTTTGCCAGTTGTAGATACATGTGAATAAGAGAAAGAGGTGTTCAGGAATGATATGGGAATGATATGGCATAGCTGAAGTAAAGGAAACTGGAAGTTAGACAGAGAGACTGACAGACAGACAGCTAGCCAGACAGACAGTCATGCAGACTTGTAGACAGACAGACAGATAAACAAACTGACAGGCAGGCCAAGAGGCATGCAGATGTTCAAGCAGATAGATAGATAGATAGATAGATAGATAGATAGATAGATAGATAGATAGATAGATAGATAGATAGATAGATAGATAGATAGATAAACAGAAATAAAGAAAAGGAGACAGAAGGAGAGAAGAAAATATAGCTGAACAGATAGATATAGACATAGAGACAGCTGTGTTGATAAGAGAAAGGTGAAATGAGGAGAAAGGAGAAGAGAGAGGTAAATATAATCAGTGAGTGAGTGAGTGAAGGAGTGGGTGAACTAATAAGAAAAACAGGTTACATTAACACTTCAGTATTGACAAAATGGTATGAAGATAAATGGAGAGCCAGTGACTGTTATACCAATAGTAAAGAGAGTGAAAGTTAAAGACTGGTAGACAGAGTAAGAAATAGAATAAAAGAGAGAAAGAAAGGTAGAGATATTCAGCAAGGAGAGATAAAGAGAATGAGAGATAAAGAGAATGAGAGAGATCAGCACGTAAAGAGATTGCAAAATATTCTGCAGCAAATCTTTAGTGTGAATAAAAGAAGAACAGAGAAACAAAAGCAGAGAGAGAGAAAGCAAGAAAGAGAGAAAGAGAGATGAAGACAGAAAGAGAGAAAGAGGGATGAAAACAGAAAGAGAGAAACATGCATCCAGTGAAAGGAGGAGAGAAAGAGGGAGGGATAGAGAGAGAGAGACATAAAACATAGCAAGTTAGAGATAGACTGAGGGACACAACACACTGCAAGATAGAGATAGAGAAAGAAAGTGGATAACCAACAGTGACTGAGTGGTTGAGAATTAAAGAGAGAAAGACGAGGAGTCTGGAAGAGATCAAGAAGAATGAGTGAGAGGAGAGAGATTGCAAGACAGAAAGACTTAGTAAAAAGTTCCAATCGGACAAAAGAGAAACAAAGAGACAAAGACAAAAGCAGAGAGAGAGAGAGAGAGAGAGAGTGATAGAGAGAGAGAGAGAGAGATGGAGAGAGAGATGGAGGGAGAGGGGAAGAGAGAGGGAGTGTGTGTGATGTGAAGATAAGCTATAATAAAACTTCAGTGTAGACAAAAGAAAAGTGAGAGAAAATTGTTGTGTGATAAATTGTGAGATAATTGTTATTCTCAATAATTTACACATCAAACAATGTGTACGATATTTATATATATACATACATGCATATATATATATATAGTTTTATATATATATACACAAATATATGCATGTATGTACGTGTGTGTATGCACATATTATATATATGTATGTGTGTGTGTATGTGTGTATGTATATACAAATATATGTATATGTGCATATATATGTATGTATGTATATATATATATATATATATATATATATATATAATACACATACATATTATATGTGTGTGTGTGTCTGTGTCTGTGTATGATATATATATCATACATATATACCAATATACATATTCATACATATATGCATATATGTACATATATATATGTATGTAAACATACACATGAATATATACATACATATGCATACAAAGTCCCACACATAGATGTACAAATTCATAGACACACACATACAAGTATAGATATAGTTCATGAATTAGCACTATGTGAATGTGGATTTGGTGTGTGTGGGGTGAGTAAATGGAGGGTAGGTAGTTGGCAGGTAAGTAAGTAGACACTAGTGTATATAACTGGGTGTTTAGGTGAATAGCTATGTGAGAAATCAATGGAGTTAGTGAGGAGACTCTTGGGGTGGCAAGTTCAATTCTGAATCCAGACAGTCTTTTGTTTTTCTGTATATGAGCTTGTATTAAAACCACTGTTATGCTTTTTGATAACGGTAGGTCATACTGGAGCAGACAGACTTGGACTCATTGTGCAAATTAAAGACTGGATGGCCATGCCAGGAAAGCTTTTAGTCAACAGTTTCAAATTTTGGCACACGGCCAGAAAATTTGGTGGAGGGCCTAGTGGTTTCAATAACCCTCGTGTTTGACAGACAGTTATTTTATTGACCCCCAGAAAAGGATGAAATGCAAATATTAACAACAGTTTATCAGCAGTTACATTAACGACAACAACATCAACAAAAATACCCACTACATATTCTTGACAACAACCACAACAATAGCAAACACAACAATAGCAGTAACAACAACAACAAAAATAACAATTGTATCAGCAACAGCATCATTGATATTGAACAAGAGCAATAACAACAAATACCAGGTAATATGCAAAACCAAGGTAGGGCTAAGACCCGTCGTCCAGAAGTTACTCTCTGTTTGTTTTTTAAGCAGGTCTGCCATCTGTTTCCAGTTTGCCAGGCTTATCATGTGTTTATAACATTATTAATTTTTGCTAGTTGAGTGGACTAGAAGAACATGAAACGAACACAAGGCACTGCCTGGTCTAGGAATGAAAAAAAAACATGATTTTATGATCATGAGTCCAACACCCTAACTACTGAGTTAAATGCCTCTGCCAATAACAACAACAAAACAATAATTACAGCTACAACATCAATAACAATAATATTAACAATAATAACAGTGACAGTAATAACAATAACAACAACAGCAACCACAACCTCAATAGCAACTACATTAACAACAACTACAGTTACAATTTTGGTAGCAACAATAGTAACAATAATAATAAAAAAACATAATCATCATTATTATATATGAGTATAAAACAGTGAGATGGCAGAATCATTAGCACACTGGGCAAAATGCTTTGCAGTATTTTACCTGTCTTTACATTCTGAGTTCAAATTCTGTCAAGGTTGACTTTGTCTTTCATCCTTTTGGGGTCGATAAATTAAGTACCAGTGGAACACTGGGGTCGATGTAATCTACTAGTCTCCTCCCCCAAACTTTCAGGCCTTGAGCATTTAGTAGAAAGGATTATTATATTTGGGTATATTTCTCCCCATCATACTCCTCATCAGCTGTTGGACTTCTGCCTTTCTTTAAATGCATGTCATATTAAGTAATGTTCTTGATATGATTTGTCTATCTTCTATAAGTTGCATGTTGTTTAGATCTGTAGTTTATAGGACAGTATTCAAAAGTATTTCTACCCTTTGGGGAAATTTCTCCACAACTGTCTTAAGAATATTAAGACTTCTGAACCTTTATATTCTTGCTTAACCACTCTTTTTACAGATGAAAATTAATTTTTATTGCAGCAAGACCCAAATGATATAGAAATTAATAATTAATTTTTTTCCAAAATGTTTAAACTACAGTCAAAAGGTCCAGTTCATAAACTGACAAAAAGTAAATTACTTACAAAGACCAATAAGGAACCCCAAATAATATTTTTCATTATTTTTCAAAATTAATTGTTACTTTGCAATTGTTTTTACATGTATCTTTTTTATATTTAAAAAATACTTTGTTTCTGAGTGTTACATTCACAGGTTATTTAAACGCTGTAGAGCGATGAAAACAGTAGTGGTAGTAGTGATGTGGTGGTGGTGGTGGTGGTGGTGGCAACTTATTTATAATAATGTACTTTTCTCTGTTGGCATGTTATTACTTTTCCATTTTCTACCATTTATTTCTACATTCATTGATAGATTTTTTTTTTATCATGCTTGGTAGTGGTTTAGTTTTGCTCCCTGTAATCTTCCTGGAGGGTAAATCCAAGGAAAAAGTACACCACTTCCTTTTTTTAATTATTTTAGCATTAGACAGTAGAATAAAAATGAAAATATTTCTAAGAACCAACTTTGTTTTCAAACCTTAGCAGGGGTTGTCCTTCCTAGAATAACTATCTTTTATCTTTTATCTTTTACTTGTTTCAGTCATTTGACTGTCATCATGCTGATGAAGTGTTTTAGTTGAACAAATCAACCCCACGACATTTTTTAAGCCTTGTACTCATTCTATCAGTTTCTTTTGCTGAACCAATAGTTTACAGGGACATAAATACACCAACACTAGATGTCAAATAGTGGGGGGGGGGAACACAGACACAAAGTGACGTCTATGTAAATGATAGGATTCTTTCAGTTTCCATCTGCCAAATGCATCACAGGGTTTAGTTGTGAGAGCAGTCGAGTTTAGTTCAGATATTCTCATTTTAAAAATCATCTCCAGCTAATCATTGAGAGGATGTTGGTGTTGCCTTGGTAGAGGTTTGTGCTCTCTGAGTGCTCTTGTTATTATTATTATCATTATTATCATTATTAATCAGGGACCTTTTGAGCAGACTGGGCTATTCAACATGAAGAAAATTCTAACTGGCCCCACCTGCAAGGTCATGTGCTGTTTATTTCGATATGAGATTACCATGTCTTACACATAGGGTTGTGATGTATGTGCTTGATGTACCCTTATCAGACGGGTAGTCATGATGGATATATTGGGCTTCATACCCCAGTATCACTTTGATCACATGCACTGCTCTCTCACTCAATAATAATAATAATAATAATAATAATAATAATAAGAGAAAAAATGAAGAAATAAAATGCTTTCTAATTGATGTATCAATACCAGCAGATGACAACGTTTCCCTAAAAGAAATGGAAAAACTTTCAAAATACAAAGACCTAGAAATAGAGGTAACTCGAATGTGGAATCTAAAAACAGAAACAATTCCTATCATAGTAGGTGCCTTAGGTATAATAAAAAAATATTCAGACAAATACATAACAAAAACACCAGGACTTACAAATATATATAACATACAGAAAATTGCACTACTGGGCACCGCACACATCCTACACAAAACACTTTCAATACAGTAACCATAAGAGCATCACAGCAAACCACAGCACATACCCAAGGCACACAGAGCTGCGCTCGGTAGTGAAGTGAAAGCACATTATAAAAATAAAACTACTGAACAATAACAATAATAATAATAATAATGATGATAATGATAATGACAATGATAATAATAATAATAATAATAATAATAATAATAATAATAATAATAATAATAATAATAACAATAGTTATAGTAATAATGTGACACACAGTCACACTGATATGTCACTTTGAAAATTATATATATTTTCAAACAGGAGTTTAGTAGTGCCATCTCTAGCCAAGCAGTTATTCTGTGCCTAGGAAGAGAAATAACCCAGAAACTGTGCTCCACAGATATTGCTTTGTGCTGAGTGGGGATGCTAGACTCTCCAGTTTGAAAATATAAGGACACAGATAGTGTGCCTCATAGCCAGCTGGAGACGATGTTTCCTGGGGCTAAATAACAGTAACATTCGTCCCAACCCGGACTGCCACATTATGTTGGCAAATAACCTTTACGATTAAATAAAGTATTCTCTTTTACTCTGTTACTTGTTTCAATCATTTGACTGCGGCCATGCTGGAGCACCAGCTTAAAAGGTTGTTTAGTTGAAGAAATCAACCCCAGGACTTATTCTTTGTAAGCTTCGTACTTATTCTATCAGTCTCTTTTGCTGAACTGCTAAGTTACAGGGATGTAAACGCACAACCATAGGTCGTCAAGTTATGGTGGAGGGAGAAACACACACGGGGCCTGGTGCAGCCCACTGGTTTGCCAGACCTCAGTCAAACCGTCCAACCTATGCCAACATTGAAAGCAGACATTAAATGATGATGATGATGATGATATATATGCAATGGGCTTCTTTCAGTTTCCGTCTACCAAATTCATTCACAGTGGCTTTGGTCAGCCTGAGGCTATAGTAGAAGGCACTTGCCCAAGGTGCCACACAGAGGGACTGAAAACCAGTAGGACATAACATAAATATATAAGGTACAGGTAAAGCTGATAGAATTTATCTCAGTGTATGACTGGTATTTGTGTTAGAAATGTCCTATCACACATTACAACTCTCTCTCCTCACCTCTAGTCTAAAAGAGAGGACATTGACATTACCAGAATTTGATTTTAGAACAAAGGGAAATCAAAACAATACACTCTTAAGTATCTGGTCCATCACATGTCTTTCTGCCATCTTTAGTAATTAAATAAACAAACAAATAATGAGGATAACAATAATATATAATAATGATAATAACGATAATAATAAAAATAATAATAACAGTGATGATTATGGTGGTGGTGGCAGTGGCGGCAGCGGAGGCAGCAGCGGAGGCAGCGGCGGAGGCAGCAGTGGCGGAAGCAGCGGTGGAGGCAGCGGCGGAGGCAGCAGCTGCAGCGGCGGAGGCAGCAGCGGCAGCGGCGGAGGCAGCAGCGGCAGAGGCGGATGCAGCGGAGGCAGCAGCGACAGCGGCGGAGGCAGCAGCAGCAGCGGCGGAGGCAGTGGTAGCAGTGGTGGTGGTGGTGGTAATGATGATGGTGGTGGCAGTGGCAGTGGCAGTGGTAACGATAACAATAACAAGAATAATAGTGATAATGATAATAATTTTCTAATATTTCTAATAATAATAATAATAGTATTGACAAGAACAATGACAATGCAAACAACAACAGCGACGATGAAGTGAAGGATGATGATGATGATGACGATGATGATGATGACAGCAATGACAGCAACAATGATGACGACAACGATGATGATGATACTGCTGCTGAGGATAATAAAAAAAAAAATAATAATAATAATAATAATAATAATATAAAATGTAACAACAACGACGACAATACCAAAGACATTAATAGCATTAAGAAATCAACAAAAAAATATCAAGAAAAACCAAAAAAAAACACACACACGCACACACATGTACAACATACTATCAACACCCACCACCGACACCACTATATTCTCATATACACATATATACACACATATACAACCATTATATAGAGCAAAATTACAAAGGCAACACAAGAGATGAAACAAAGAAAAAAGTAGCAGTTATGTTGCACAATGGGCAACTAATGCACATTGCAGCATTTAATTCAATCAACTGCAGAGGCTTGTAATCTTTTGATGTAGTCTATATCATTTCTCCTTCTACACTAGAATCATAAATACAATGAGAATATGTTATGTTTATGTACATATGTACCTATTATGCACATGTGTGTGTGTGTGTGTGTGAGTGTGCATGTCTTTATGTGTTTGTATTTGCATGCATATGTGTATACATACATACATACATATATATATATATATATATATATATATATATATATATCCATTATATATATCCATTATATATACACATATATATATATATACATGTATAAATATATGTGTATATATAATGCATACACACACACACATATACATATATATATATCAATGATATAGCCTTTGTTTTTCTTCATAAAAGTATTGATAGAGAAATGTATTGTGTGTGTGTGTGTGTGTGTGTGTGTGTGTAAACATACATATATATATTTATTATACATATATTATATAAGCATATATATGCACACACGCACACATATATATATATACATATACCTATATATATATATATATATATATATATATAAAAACACATACATACATTTATGCACACACACATATATATGTGTGTGTGTCTGTATTTGTTCATATATGCATGTGTGTGTGTGTGTGTGTGTGTGTGTGTGTGTGTGTGTGTGTGTGTGTGTGTGTATACATCATTGTTATTATCACCATCTTTCCGTCTGCTATGGATTGGATAGTTTGACAAGATCTAACAAGTTCAAGGATTGTATTGTGTCCCAATATCTACTTTGACATGGTTTCTACAGCTGGATGCCCTTCTTAATGCTAACTACTTCACAGAGTGCACAAGCAGCAGTTTTCATGGCAACAGCACTAGTGAAGTTGTCATGCTGCTTGTAAGATTCAGTTCCCAATTTATTGAGGTGGCTTTATGCTAAAATATAAGAGTTCTAAGTCAAAGAAATCAACTTCAGGACTTATCCTTTGTAAGTCTAGTACTTATTCTATCAACCTCTTTTGCTGAACTGCTAGGTTATTGTGGGCATAAACACACCGCATCGGTTGTTAAGTGTATTCTAAAAGAATATCCAGGTTTAATTGAGGATAAATAATTTAGGAGTGGTTGAAGATAAGTAACATTGGAGAGAAGGTGGGGAAGAATAGGTAATGACTGAGAAGATTGAGTAAGCAGTAGGGGTAGATGTAGTGAATAGTGGACAAGGGTAGAGGTGTGATTGAGGATATATATGACTTGAGGGAATGTATGAAGAATAGGTGATGATTGATAGTACAGAAAGGGATGAAGAATTGCATAATACTAATTAGGCAATAGACAGGGAAAGAATGACAGAAAGAAAGGAAGAAGATATGTAGGTGAGTAGGATGCAAGAGTGTGAAGTGGGGGAGGCATACATAGTGTATGAGGAGAGTGAGAGATGTATGGTAATGGAGAAGGAAAGATAATTTGAGTGATCAATGGAAAATGCAATTGGAGAGGGACACGGGTAGTAACAAAAGTAATTAGTATCAGAAAATGTTGAATAAGATATGCAGTTCTACACTCATTTCAGTATTACAACATTCAGTATAACAATATTGCATGTAAGTCATAATGGTGTGATCAGGAATAAGGAACTTATAGGTGGTGAGTATGACTTGAGCAGGAGATAAGAGATAGGAGCAGAAGATAAGACTTGAGTAAGAGATAAGAGGTCCAGTTTTATATATATATATATATATATATATATATATATATATATGGGTGATATGCTGTGCTTGAGAAAACCTGTCAAGCGAAGTGAAATCATAGTCATAGCCGATTCCAGTGTTGCTTAACTGGCACCCATGCCAGTGACACATAAACAGCACTCACTACTATCTGGGAGTGGTTGGTGTTTGGAAGGGCATCCAGCTGTAGAAACCATGTCCAATCAGATTAGAACCTGGTGCAGCTCCCCAGCTTATCAGTTTTCAGTTAAACTGTCCAGGAGGAGGAGGAGGAGGAGGGGGACGACGACGATGATGATTATGATGGTGATGATATATACACATATCATGTTTCTAGAATCTTAGTTTCACTGAGATAAGTGGGTCTTCTCAAACTGAGGACTAAAGCTTTGTCTTCACACAAAATTTATCACTTTACTTACATAGCTCATACAGCCCTCACATCTCATCTATCTACTCCTAGTTTCTTTAGGTACCACTAAATTACTGAGCCTGGTATCCTGTCTAATATCATTTCAAGGTTAATAAATGCTAGAAACAGTGGTTTACTATTAACCAAGTATTTCTCCTGCAGTTGCTTCTCTATGAAGAATTACATCCATGGTAACACTTTCAGGCAAAAAAATCAGACTGCATCTCATTCAGCTCTACTCTGTCATGGATCAAATAACATTATGTCTCTGTCAGTGACTTTCATAAACTAATCCGGCAGTTTGATTCCTCTATAATTTTGTTTGTTCATATATAGAGAGACAGATAGATAAGTAGACAGATAGATAGATAGATAGATAGATAGATAGATAGATAGATAGATAGATAGATAGATATAGATGTAGGTGTGTGTGTGTGTGCATTTGTGTGAGTGTGCATGTGCATGTGTGTGCATGTGTGTGTGTTTCTTTGAATATGAATTTTATTATTAATTCTAACAATGATTGCATAAGAGATAGTGAGGGTGTCAACTGCTATGTAAACTATAAAGTCGTTGATGATATGCAACATCTGAAATTTAACTCAGGTGATAACTAAATAATCCCTGTTAATGTCACTTCAGTCATTGATAGCCATAAGGAACTCGATCGTATGTTTAATAGTAATTACAATGTTAGCAATGACTTTAGTGGTAGAAGCCATAATCTAAATATATGGAGAAATCAGGCAAATAGCAATAACAGTAATAGTAATAGCAATGTAAATTATAGTAGCAATGATAGCTACAGATGTGATAATTGTACTGGTGATATAGTTCCTGTTGATATACAACCAATAAATAAAATATTGTGTAACACAGAAGACCAGTAAAATGCCTACTGAGTAATAAATGTTTAACATAGAATGTTGTTTATAAATGCTCAATTATCATTTGAAGTCAGGTCTTTATATATATATATATAGGTACTATGACTAAAACTTCGAATCAAGGTTACATAATCATTTACACACCTTTAAGAGAGAAGATAAAATCAAATCAACATCATTAACAGCAAAAATCTGAGAATTAAAAAGATTTGGTATTGATTACATAATTTCTTGGTCTGTTGTGAGAAACACTATGCCATAGTGATGACAGCAGTCGTTTTGTGTTGCATGGAAATTCTCAAAATTTTTTGATGTATGAAGAATCTTATTAATAGATTTTTGTGATATTTAATATTTACTATAATACAATTTGTTGTGTCTATTAATTGTAATAAAACTAAGCAGTAAAAATTGCAATATTTAACAACATTAATTAATATAATATGTTGATAATAAAATTTATAACAATAATAGCTTTAATAATTTTAATAATGATTTCAAATTTTGGCTTAAGGCTGGCAATTTCAGGGGAGGGGGTAAGTCGATTACATCGATCCTAGTGCAAAACTGGTACTTATTTTATCGACTCCAAAAAGATAAAAGGCAAAGTCAACTCCAGCAGAATTTGAATGCAGAACATAAAGACAGACAAAATGCTGCTAAGCATTTTGTCCAGCATGCTAACAATTCTGGCAGTTAACATCGACCTCAACACATTTACCTTTAATGATAATAATAACAATAATTCAGTCAGGTATTTTACTAGCCCAGTAGATGCCTATAAATTCATAATTCTTTGTTATTTTTTTTTTTCATTCTTATTTTAATTCATTATTTAGAGCATCACTTTCTCTGCTTGCAATCACTATGTTAATTGATGATAAATTCTTGATTAAGTTGTTCGCATCATATCTTTGCCTTGAGTCAATTTTTTTTTCAGATAATCTTTAATAAAATATACTTTGAATATGCTTTAATAGAATATTCAATTCCAATTTATTAATATAGCAATAGCCCACTCTTTTCCTATACCATAAATCGTGTTGGATTCCTTTTGATTGGTAATATGGTTTATATATGATTATTTCTCTTTTTAACTAATATACCCAATAATTTTTATATATTTCTTAAATATTTTCCAGGTTTAACTACTCACATTATTTTACTAAAATTCCAAATCTATTTCACACCAAACTCCAACATAATTACATCATCTTGTGTACTTCATTATTTCATTATTATTTTATGTTTGTTTTTATACTCTAAATCTCACTATATATATAAACAAACACACACACATATATATGTGTGTGTGTGTATATATATAAGTTTATATATGTATGTATATGTTTGTATATATGTATATGTTTATATATATGTATATATATAAGTTTATATATGTATGTATATGTTTGTATATATGTATATGTTTATATATATGTATATATATATATATATATATATGTAATATGTGTATGTGTGTGGTGTGTATGGGGGGGCACGTTTGTGTTTGTGTGTGTGTGTATTTATGCATATATGTTTGTTTGTAAACATCACTTAAAGATAAAACTTGTTGCTTATCTATTATTTCAAGAAGTGAGGCATTCTTGTTTCAAAACTTTGGTCGAGTTGAATGGTCAGCTGTTTTGCATTATGGATAAAATCTGAAGTTTACAACTCATCATTAACTGACCATTAAGATTCTAACATATGAACAGAAAATGACAATTTGTCCGCTCCGCTTTAAGATAAGCATACACTACTTTAGTTGACTGAAATTAAGATGTTTGATTGATTGGTCACCAAATTCAGTATCTTTACCCTAAACTGAATTTCTCTTGTTTCATGTGTCCTTGGACAAATCAGTTCCTGCCAAACCAGCCAATACATGCAAGCATGTAAAATGGACATTACATGAATGATGATGATGGTGATGGTGATGTGTGTGTGTGTGTGTGTGTGTGTGTGTGTGTGTGTGTGTGTGTGTGTGTGTGTGTGTGTGTGTGTGTGTGTGTGTGTGTGCACACGTACAAAGAACCTGCTGTTGGAACTCAGTATATATATGCTTTAGAATAAAGCATTGGGTGAGTACAGAAAGTAATATGAAATTAATGGAATGACAGGCAACAGAAGTTACATAAGATGATTATGTAATTCCTTTTCCCATGTCACTCCATTAATTGTATATAATATGTGTATATATGCCTACATATATATATACAGGTGCAGAAATGGCTGAGTGGTAAGAAGCTTACTTCCCATCCACATGGTTTCAGGCTCAGTCCCACTGCATGCCACCTTGGGCAGGTGTTTTCTACTATAGCCTCAGGCCAACCAAAGCCTTGTGGGTGGATTTGGCTGACGGAAACTGAAAGAAACCCGTCATATATATATATGTATGTATGTATGTATGTATGTATGTATGTATGTATTTGTGTGTCTGTGTTTGTTCCTCCACCATCGCTAGACAACCAATGTTGGTGTGTTTACATCACCGTAACTTAGCAGTTTGGCAAAGGAGATCAATGGAATAAGTATTAGGCTTACAAGGAATAAGTCCTGGATATGATTTGTTTGACTAAAGGTGGTGCTCCAGCATGGCCACAGTCAAATGACTGAGACAAATAAAAAAACATATAAATGACGACAACAATGATGATATATATATATATTCTACATATATTTTCTATGCATATATTCTATATATATATATATAGATACACACACACACACACACATACATATGCACATGAATGCATGTACAAACGTGTAGGAAGTGGCAGGTAGCTTATTACTCTATTTAGGCTGTTTTGAGGGTTTATATATGAAAGTCTGTGAATAAATAAGTTTCTGAGCATGGTAAATGTTTTTATGCAAGCTCCTTTTACAATATGCTGGGGTAAATAATCTTTTAGAAATATCTAATGAAAAAAAATGGTCGCTAGGATTGTAATTTTTGCTTATTTGTTTGATTTATGTAAATTTTAACATATTATTATATTGCATTTAATTGATGTCACTTCTGAATATGTGTATGGATGTGAGTATGTGTATTTGTATGTATGTGTGTATATATATATATATATATATATATATATATATATATGTATGCATGTATGTATTTTTATATATATATATATATATATATATATATATATATGTATGTATGCATGTATGTATTTTTATATATATATATATATATATTTATATATATATATATATATATATATATATATATATATATATATATATATATATATGTATGTATATATATATATATACTCATTCATACTTACTCACAAACACATAATTCTATATACATACACATATACTCACACATATAGACAGGCAGATAAATAGATAGATAGATAGATAAACAGATATATATATATATATAT
>NC_142947.1:23263009-23268009 GCF_046866305.1 Octopus bimaculoides
AACCTAACAAAACTCTCAACTCTCATGCATCCTTATTTTTCCTACCAATTTATACATGAACTACTATTGAACTACAAAAGCTCAAAGACAATATAATGTATGGGTATATTTATTTTTTTATATATTATTGTTTTATATACTATTTTCTTCATTTTGTACTTCTTTGTAAAAAAACATTTTCATTCTCCTTCTTCTTGATAATTTGGTTCTTCATGTTGAAAACCGGTTAGAAAAAATCTTTATTAAAATATGCTTCCAGTTCAGCATTCTGGCTTTCTTTCATTTTCCTATTATTTCTCCACGTGCGGTTAACACAACCCCACTATTTACTGACTTATATATATATATATATGTGTGTGTGTGTGTGTGTGTGTTTGTGGTTATAAATACGTATATATATATATATATATATATATATATATATACACACGCATACATGTATAAACACAACACACATATACTTATATGTATGACTGGCTCCTGTGTAGGTAGCATGTAAAATCACCTTTTGACCATGATTGTTGACAGAACTGCCTGACTGGCCCTCGTGCCAGTGGCATGTAAAAGCACCTATTCCACTCTCGGAGTGGTTGGCGTTAGGAAGGGCATCCAGTTGTAGAAACTTTGCCAGATCAGACTGAGCCTGGTGCAGCCTCTGGCTCAGCAGTCCTCAGCCAAACCTTCCAACCCATGCCAGCATGGAAAGCGGACGTAAAACGATGATGATGATGATGATGATATGTTTAAATACAAACACATACACATGTTTCTACACTGAGTAGCAACTAAATGTATGAGTGTATATACACACACATACACATATATATAGACACATACACTCATACACATACATTTATATATATATATGTATAAATACAAAGAAATACACACGTGTTTGTACACAGTGTAGCAACTAAGTGATGCCTCCGATTTGAAGCATTTTTGTATTTACATTTGCCAATGCAAACCATCAATACTTTGCTTCGGACATGTCAGATTCAGCTGACATATACAATATATATACATATATACATACATACTTGTGTGTGTATGTGTGCTTGTGTGTGTGTTTGGGTGTGTTATGTGTGCTATTTGAAAGATTTTGTACAGGAGCTAATTAGATGACTATCAAACCATTTAGTGTCAAGTTAAGATATTTATTGAACATAATCTGCAACATATCACTGTGGCATTTTGGTCAATGTCAGACCTCGTTAAGCAGTTGAAAATAATATTTAGATCCACTTAAGATCTAACTTTAACAGAAATACTATTATAATGTGTCACAAATTACTTATTATAGAAATATATATATATATATATATATATATGTGTGTGTGTGTGTGTGTGTGTGTGTGTGTGTGTGTGTGTGTGTGTGCGCGTATATATATGTGTGTATATATATATATATATATATATATATATATATATATATATATATATATATACATACATATATATATATATATATGCATGTATATATATGCATATATAAATATATATATATATATATATATATATATATATATATATATATATATATATATGCGTGTATAAATATACAAATACATTATTACTAATGAAAATATTAGTGGCTGTCCAAAGCACACACGCACACACACACATACAAATATATACACATACATATGCATAATGCATATATATATGTATAATATATATATATACACATATGTATATATGTATATATATATATATATATATATATATATATATATATATATATATATGCACATATACATATATACATACATATGTGTGCACACAAGTGCATCTGTGTGTGTGTGTGTGTATGTGTGTGTATCTATAATTGTTGTCTTCATCATCATTTAATGTCTATTTTCCATTCAAGAATAGGTTGAACTACATATATATATGTATGTATGTATGTATGTATGTATCTATGTATGCAAGTATATATGTATGTATGTATGTAGATATGTATGTATGCATGTATGTATAATCGTCGTCTTCATCATTATTTTACATCTATTTTGTATGCTGTGATGGGTTGAACTGTTTGACAAGAACTGATGATCCAGGGGAATGTGTTGACGTTCAGTGTCTTCTTTGGCATGGTTTGTGTGGCTGGATGGCCTTCCTGACACTAACTAAACTACAAAGAGTTGTGGGTGCTTTTTAGTAGCACCAGCACTAGTGAGATTACCTAGTAACTCGCAAGACAAGAACTCTCAACTGAATGGGCCGGGCTGTAATATTGAGGCAAGTGGCTTTATACCAAGCTATGTTAAGTTAAATTATGACAGCAGGACAACATACATATAATTATAAATACATACACACATACACATAATAATGTGTATGTGTGTGTGTGTGTGTGTGTGTGTGTGTGTGTGAACTTGGAACCTAATGGATAACCAATTATAGCACTTAGTGCACTTATTCATTTAGATCACCAGTGAACTAAACCCCTCATATTCTTTATCATTGCCCTTCAGAGCAAGTTACGAGGATGTAAACATACCAGCATTGGTTGTCAAGCGATGGTGGGGGGACAAACACAGACACACATACATATATATATATATATTCTTGATAATTTGCTTCATCGCAATGAAAACCGGTTAGAAAAAATCTTTATTAAATTTTGCTCCCAGTTCAGCATTCTGGCTTTTTTTCATTTTCCTATATATATATATATATATATATATATATATAAGACGGGCTTCTTTCAGTTTCCTCTACCAAATCCACTCACAAGGCTTTGGTCGGCCTGAGGCTATAGTAGAAGACACTTGCCCAAGGTGCCACGCAGTGGGACTGAACTCGGAACCATGTGGTTGGTAAGCAAGCTACTTACCACACAGCCACTCCTGCACCAAATAAAAAGTGTGGGACAGTGCCAGTGGTATCAAGGTAGGAAGAATTCAACGAGAGTTCAGTATTACGAAGTAACCACACAGCTAACCCCACACACACACGGCTAAGATCACACACACACATATATATATATATACACACACACACACACACACACACACACACACACACACATACACACACACTCACAGAGTCAAACAGACAGACAAACAGAAAGGTGGGAGACAGATTCCTACAGATTGATACACATAAACTGGTAACTGGAAAGTAACTTACTAAGCTACTCAAGTGTATTATCGTTAGTACTTCTAAACAAGCATCCATGTGATATGTATTTAACATTTGAGTAATTCACTCTGGAAAAAATAAAAAGTAATAAAATTTATTCTTTCATGAAGTGGCATGAATTCAGGCAAAGTCTTTTGAAAAGTAATAAAAATCAACACTGGATTTAATGGAAGTGTAATAAAGAGAAATTTGTAGAGGTAAAATATATGGCATACATTTCTGGAATTAAATTCACTAAAAGTTTCTTAGAAAATTCCTAAAAAGTTGTTTGTTGTGAACTTTTTCTTCGGCTAATCATAACTATGCACAAATTATTAAATGTGTGTAGATGTATGAATAATTGGCTATTAGAATACTTCTAAATAAAACATTAGGAATTCAGAAATGAATATTTTTATAGGTGTAGGTATGACTGAGTGGTAAGAAGTTTGCTTTCTGTTCACAAAGTTCAGAGTTCAGGCCTTATGCATGGCACCTTAGGCAAGTGTCTTTCTTTTACTATAGCCTCAGACTGACCAAAGGTTTGTGAGTAGATTCGCGAGACAGAAATTAAAAGAAGCTTGTTGTATGTATATATGTCTGTGTTTTGCCCCACCACTGCTTGACAACTGATGTCAGTGTGTTTACGTCCCTGTAACTTAGCAATTCAGCAAAAGAGATTGATAGAATAAGTACCAGATTTTTAAAGAATAAGAACTGGGGTTGATTCATTTGAATAAAAATTCTGCAAGACTGTGCCCCAGCATGGATGCAGTATGACAACTGAAACAGATAAAAGTTGAAAAATAGAAAATAACATATATTAGTATATGATTTAATGTTATTGTGAATATAATTCCATAATATCAAGATTGTAGCAATGCCCCAAATGAGCTGGGAAAGCTTTTGTAGATATGAGAAGAACCCATTAGTGACTGCAGAGTGTTGGTTTGAAAGCTGAAACAGAAGGATTTATCTTAGCGGCACAAGCTCAGAGTCTCCTCACTCGGAACAATCAAGCTAATGTCACACACAATGAGCTAGATACAAAGTGTAGACTCTGCAATAACAAACTTGAGAGAATTGACTATTTTGTGGCCAAATGCTCACTCCTTGCCTCTGTAGAATATAAAATCAAGCATGATCAAATTGGCTAATACTTGCATGTGTTGTCACTGTGATATTCTGCATCCTAAGAACTGATATATGCACCATCCAGAGACAGTCTCTGAGGGAGAGAATGTTACTATCCTATGGGATTATGGGATACATACAGGCAGGCAAATTAATGATAACAGACCAGACATCATCAAAGACATAAAACAAAAAAAATGCCTGTTAACTGATATGACAGTGCCTACTGGTAGAAACATCTCAGTAAATGAATTTGAAAAACTCTCAGAATATAAGGACCTTGAGATTGAGATATCTAAGATGTAGCAATTAAAACCCAAAACCATTGTTGTTGTTGTAAGTGCCTTAGGAATGAGCAAGAAAGGTAGTGACGAATATTTTGACCAGAGCCCTAGGGAACCAACAAGCTATGACATCAACCACCCACATTCTCAGGAAGTTTCTTTCCATCAAATATACACATGCCTTAGGTCTCTGGTTGAGATCTGGGTCGGAAGTTGAAATAAAATGCAAATCAATTGGAAAATAGTAACAATAATAATAATAATAATAGTAGTAGTAGTAGTAGTAGTAGTAGTAGTAGTAGTAGTAGTAGTAGTAGTAGTAGTAGTAGTAAAATAAATAAGGAGGAGAAGAAGAAGAAGAAGAAGAAGAAGAAGAAGAAGAAGAAGAAGAAGAAGAAGAAGAAGAAGAAGAAGAAGAAGAAGAAGAAGAAGAAGAATCTCTGGCTCACCATCCAT
>NC_142947.1:23273009-23288009 GCF_046866305.1 Octopus bimaculoides
AATAATTATGGCTCTAGCACCAACAAAACAGAAATGACAACGGCTAAAACAACAACAACAACAACAACAACAACAACAATGATAACTATCTCAGCAACAATGACAAGCAGTTATACTAATTAAAATTCATTGGCTAAAGAATTTATATGATTGCCTATTAAATTTGAGAAAGTACATATGTATCAATAATGATAATGATAATAATAATAATAATGATAATAATAATAATAATAATGAAAATAATTATAATAGTAATAGTAATAATAATAATAATAATAATAATAATAATAATAATAATAATAATAATAATGATAAAATCAACTACGTCAAAAGCAATGACTCGATAATTATTCCAAAAACATAACTAAATGTTTAATATGAAATCTGATGGTAATTTTAAATATAACTTTACACACTCTCTCTCTCACTCCTCTTTCTCTTTGTAAACATATATATATATATATATATATATATATATATATATATATATATAGGTATGTATGTTGTTTATACATACATGCATACATACACACACACACACACACACACACACACACACACACACACACACACACACACATATATATATATATATATCATCATCATCATCATCATCACACACATACACACACACTTACGAATGTACATAACATACAAATATAGAATATAAGAATAAATATTTGCAATTATGCAAAGAATATTTCTTTTCTACAAAATCTAGAGAATACATTAAGTATTTATTTCAATATATAGCTTGATTTTTATTTTCAAGTATCTCTTCATTTTTAGCCATACTGATACCTCGTTATATTCGCATACACCCATACATACATGCATACGTACATACATACATACATACATACATACATACATACATACATACATACATATATGCATGCATGCATGTATACATACATATATAAATGCATGCATGAATAAATACATACATACATGCATACATACATACATTTTTGTATACATAAATACTTGCATACACACACACACACACACACACACACACACACACACACACACACACACACACACACACATGTATGCATATATAAAATAAAAAATATATAAAATCTGTAAGTCATTCATTTAACAGAAAAAGTGGTTGCTCATATGTATTCATATATATGTATACATATACATACACACACACACATATATACACACATATATATATATACATATGCACACACGTGTGTATATAGGTACATACATACACATATGTGTGAATATAGGTACATATATATATGTATGTTTTTGTGTATATATATATATATATATATATATATATATATATATACATATATATATATATATAAATTTATATAAATGAGGATAAGATCAATATCGATTTTATCAAGTGGCCAGCATGGTGGTTTTAGTCAAGCTTTGGCTACTATTTTCAGCGTGGTGGTGTTTCTTAGATACCCTAAATTATAATTATAATAATTATTACCTTTGATGGTTTTTATTCCCATGCTGGCCACTTGATAAAATCAATATTTTAAATATTGATCTTATCCTCATTTATATAAATTTATATATTTACTTCGTCATTATATTTACTGCGGTGAAATATTCTGACCATATCACATGAGGAGTTTTTTAGGTAGGCAATTTAAACTGGTCGTGTGCATACGTGTATATATATGTATGTATATGTTCGTATATCTAAGTATATCGCTTGTTGTATATATATATATATATATATATATTTGTATTTATGTGTTTTTCTGTGTATATTCCACTGATGAGGCAAAGCATTTCTTATGCAGAGCCAGAAATCCGGGATCTATAATTATCCAGTAATTTTTGCTAGTTTATTTTGTCTCATCGTCATCTCTCCTGGTGTTATATGAACATTTATTGTGGTTTTAGTCAAGCTTTGGCTGCTATTTTCAGCGTGGTGGTGTTTCTTAGATACCCTAAATTATAATTATATATATATATATATATATATATATATGGATAGCTATGTGTATGTGTGTGTAATTATTGTGAAAATACCTCATGGAGTGATGACTGTGCTCTGCATAGTTACAGGCTGCCCTTTGGCAAGAAATAGCACCTATTCAGCCACCCTGTCAGAGATATGGCAAAGTCATGGGACTATAGTATGGCAGATAGTGAAGAGGTAGTAGAATAGCTCAACTGAGCCAACAGTGATTCTTACATTGACAATACATGAGGAATCCTAGAATATCAATGGTCAGCATCACAAAACTCTATTACGAGAGTAACCGCAATGCCTCCATAGTGGTGGCATCCATGGGTGTGTAATCAGCTAATAAAATATTCTCTATGACTCAAGCTCCCAAATCAAATTCATGATAATGGAATTGGATTGCAACAAAAAGTCATGGGAATCTACAAAAAAAGCAAGAAAAGGATATGCATAAAATAAACAGAAATGGCATTTATTTTTATATCTATACTAGACCAAGGACCAATCGCAGAGTTAGTTCAGGGGTTTAAATTGGATTTGGTACTTGGATATCTACAGTATCCTACCAATGCTTGATGTCTTGTATGTTGTTTACCTCACTGTCAGCTCTCTGTTAGGACAATGCACAAGTCCAGTCTTCCATCCTAGTAACAAACTACTTGACAGAGATGGGCATGAAAACTATTCCTCACCCTCCTTACAGTCCAGGTCTTGCTCCCTATCTTTTGGTTGATCCCCAAGCTGAAGGGAATAAAATGAAGGAGAGTGTGATAAGGGTCCCGGACACCTTCACTTTAGAAGACTTCCATAAGGCCTTCATGAACAGTCAACCTTGGTGCAATTTGAACTCAGAACATAAAGAATGAAATGCTGCCAGCATTTTGCCCAGTATGCTAATGATTCTGCCAGCTCACCACCTTAGGAGACCCTTAATGTTAATCAAAGTAGTGGAAATAATGCTAATACTCATAGAAACTCATATGCTGCAGCTTCCTTGAGGAAGAGGAAATAAAATGCTATGCTGATGAGTTACCAGATTTGAACAGGGCCAATTAAATGCTGAAATGAGTTTTCAGGTGAAGCCACTGAAAGAGAGAGGCATATATGTAATTAGAATGAGAGAGAGAGAGGGGGGAGGGAGAGAGAGAGAGGGAGAGAGAGAGAGAGGTGGAGGGAGAAAAAGAGAAATGATATTCGTGTAAGCAGTCATGCTTGTGCAATGTCCAAGAGAAAATGCTTACACACAATTTCAGAATTTGAAGGTGACTTTTGATAAAGGTTTCAAATTCTGGTACAAGGTAAGCATTTTCAGTGGTAGGGGTTAGTCGAATTCATTGACCCCAGTGCTCAACTGCTACTTAAACGAAGAAAGGCAAAGTTGGCTCAGAAAAATTTTAACTTAGAATGTAAAGAGCTGGAAGAAATGTTATCAAGTATTTCGTCCAACATGCCAAAGATTCTACCATCTCACTACCTTTGGACGCTTTTAATAATTCTTTCTTCTATAAGCACAAGGCCAGAAATTTGTGGAGAGGCAAAGGCTAGTCATTGACCCCAATGCTTAACTGGCACTTATCTTCTATACCCCAAAAGGACGAAAGACAGAGTTGATCTCAGCAGAATTTGAATTTAGGATGTAAAGATAGACAAAATGCCACTCAGCATTTTCCCCAGTGTTCTAAGGATTCTGCCAGATTGCCACCTTTTGGTGGCTTTTAATAATGATTTCAAATTTTGACACAAGGCCAGCAATTTCTTGGGAAGGGAAAAGTTGATTACATTGATCCCACTCGATACTGGTACTTATTTTATTGACCCCGGAAGGTTGAAAGGCAAAATCGACCTTGCCAGAATTTGAACTCAGAATATAAAGACAGATTGTCACTAAACATTTTGCCCAGTTGCTAATGATTCTGCCAGCTTGTCACCTTCGAGAGACTTTTAATAATCCTTTCTAATAAAGGCACTAAACCTGAAATTCTGGGGGAGGGGCTAGTTGATCATATCGGCCCCAGTGCATAACTGGTACTTATTTCATCGACCCCAAAAGGACAAAAGGCAAAGTCAACCTCAGTGAAACTTGAATTCAGAACATAAAGACTTTTAATAATAAAAATATATAAAAGGAATAAGAAACCTTGCACAATTGCTTACTGAGTCTCTCTTGAAGAAATGAAGGATAAATTCACAAATTCATAAAGTGCTTGAGCTGAACATGGCTGATTACCCATTTTAAACATTTAGCATTCAGTTTATTCTGTCAAATGTGATATGTATTAATTCCCATTGTTTTTAATTAATCATGCAATATCTTGCAGCTTTGAGATTTCAATGATATGATTATATATTTTTAGATTGACAGTGTAGGGTAGGTATTAAGAGGCCAGATTTTGACAGTTTGAACGCACAACAGGTAGAATATTTGGGCTGGATATGGACAGTTTGAATGCTAAAAGGTTAAGGAATTTTCAGATGTAGCAACTGAAAGAAAAAGACAATTATGGAATGATAGAGACTTATATGGAATGAGAGTGACACATAGGGAATGGTAGAGAGAAGGAGAAAGAAAGGAAACAAGGCCATTCGCATGTTCATTTCCACATTCATATAAACAGCCTGATTCCACTCACAAGGAATTGGTCAGCCTGGGTTTTTAGTCAAGAAAAAAAAAAAAAAAAAGGCTCAAGAAGCTTGTATATCAGGTTTGAACTTAAAATCATGTGGTTATGAAGTGAGTTATGTAAGCAAACAGTCATACATTTGCATGCATATGTTTATATAATAGAATACAATACAATAAAACAATGGATACACATTAATCATCTACTCTGTGTGTGTGTGTGTGTGTGTGTGTGTGTGTGTGTGTATGTATGCACATATATATATATATATATACATATTTTTTATTCTCTTATTGTTTTACTTGTTTCAGTCATTTGACAGTGACCATCTTGGAGCACGTACACACACACACACACACACACACACACACACACATATATATATGTATGTATGTATGTATGTATGTATGTATGTATGTATGTATGTATGTATCAAATATTTTCTTTATGACAAAAAGTATTACACTCTGAACCTCATAAGTTTCATCTTCAAAAACAATCAACAAGAGGAAATTGTTATTATTCATTATATGGATTATTATTCATTGTACGATATTTTTCATTATATAAATCCCAAAAAGTATCCGACACAAAGGAGATCCAATTTCATGAATATACAAACAGTTGTAATCAGTGTGTGTAATGTTTTTATTACACGAAAATAGTGACAAGACAGACAAGAGAGCCATCACCTTGCATCATTCGAAATAACCTCCCAAATGAAATAAATTCGTATCAATATGTGGTTATAGAATTTCAAGATTTTATGCAGAAGAAGACTACATTCTTTTGGAAAGTATGCAAGTATATGTGTGAAAATGTATATATATATATATATATATATATATATATATATATATATATATATATATATATATATATATATATATATATATATATATATATATATTAAAAAAAGGCTATATGCAGAGGCTGTACGAACTGCAGTAGCTGAGCAGCAAGCTTTTTTAAGCTTGGCCCAGAAAATGGTACAACAGTTAACGTGGATGCAGAGGGTACAGAGTCAACGCCACACGAACCATTGTCCAAGACCACCACAGATGATGGATCAGGGATGGCCACCGCTAAAACCAGGAACCCCTGCACAGATATCACACCCATATTCCTACTGAATATCCGGGGCCTATTACGAACAGGCGGCAAAGACAAGTTCCTATACTTGAAAGACCTAGTAACATGCAATCAAGCAATATGCATGGTGCTTACCGAAACGCATCTAACACCTAATATAGCAGATGCGGAGATAAATATACCAGAGTATGCCGTACTCCGAACAGACAGAAGGGATAGAAGTCATGGGGGAGTTGCAATGTACATCCGAGAAGATGTCACACCCCTACTACTACTATCACACTCAAACTCTGTATGTGATACTTTAATAGTACACATAAAACAAATTGATGTAGTTGTATGCTCAACATACCGTCCACCAAATACCGCAAAGCAGGAAGGTAAATTTGAGGACAGCCTCAGACGCATAGAAGAGGTCCTGACAAATCTGGACCAACACATCAATATACTTTTCCTAGGCGACTTTAACCTCCCAAATGTTAAATGGCCTGAAGGTCACATCCTCTCTGGGATGTCACTGCATGAACAAAGCCAGGCAAAATCATTGCTAGAACTATCCAACATGCTGTTCATGGAACAAGTGATACTCCAACCAACCAGGGGAAGCAATATTTTAGATCTCTGCTTCACAAAAAATGTGAGCCTAATCCATAATGTGAAAATAACGCCCACGTCTCTCTCAGATCATAACATTATAGAATTAACTATGTATGGTCCTAGACAACCCACTGACACCCACCCCACCAGGAGGACTCAAGCAATATCCAACCTGAATTTCCACGGGGCGGACTGGAAGTCAATTCGCAGAGAGATTCGAAATCAAAACTGGCATGACAGCCTTTCTATACAAGACAATGACCTCAAACTAAGTCATTTTATGTCAACCATACAAGACATATGCACCAAATACGTGCCATATAGAAAGACCAGCAAACATGCCAATAGAATTCCTAGAGACAGGAAAATCCTTATGAGACACAGAACAAAGGTCTCAAACCAGTTAAATAGAGAACTGGAGGATAGGAAAAGGGCTAAATTAAAACTAACACTGTTAGAAATAGAAAACAAAATTAAACTCTCCCATGAAAAGGAGAGAGCAGAGAAGGAAAAGAGAGCAGTAGAAAGCATAAAAACAAACCCCAAGGCTTTCTATAGATTTGCAAAGGAGACTGCTACGGTGCAGTATAAGATAGGACCCCTGTTCCTGCCTAATGGCTCACTGACTGCAGATCCCACATGGATAAGTGAAGTGCTCAGTACACAATTCAAGAGTGTCTTCACCTCTCCTCTGAGTCACATGCAGATAAAGAACCCAGCTGATTTCTTTGACAATAGCACTCAGCAGAAGGGGACTGCATCCATTACCTACATCGACATTGAAGAGGAAGATGTGATAGCTGCCATAAATGAAATGAGCTCAAATTCGGCAACTGGCCCCGATGGTTTCCCAGCTGTCCTCTTAAAGTCGTGTAAACAAGAATTAGCAGGACCACTCCGGATACTCTTCCAGAGTTTCCTTGCAAATGGTAAACTTCCCAAAAAGCTGAAGGAAGGCACCATATGTCCTATCCATAAAGGTGGAAGCAGAGCAGAGGCTGGAAACTACAGGCCCATCTCTCTGACTTCACATATTAGCAAAGTCATTGAACGAATTGTCAGAAGGAGATTGATTGCGTTCCTAGAAGAAAATGACTTGCTGAATGAGACCCAGCATGGTTTCCGTCCAGGTAAAAGCTGCCTCACGCAGCTCTTGCAGCATTATGACTGGGTCCTGAAGCAGCTACTTGACCATTCAAATGTTGATGTGATATATCTCGACTTTGCAAAAGCCTTTGACAAAGTTGATCATGGCTTGATATGTCACAAGCTGCGAAACTTTGGCATAGCTGGTAAATTAGGAGAGTGGCTGCATGACTTCCTGAATGGTAGAAGTCAGACAGTTGCAGCCAATGGAGAACTATCTAGGGAAACACAAATATTGAGCGGTGTTCCACAGGGAACTGTTCTGGGGCCACTACTGTTCATAGTGGCCCTTCTGGACATGCCCACGGTCACGCGGAGAGCCACTGTCACTAGCTATGCTGATGACACAAAGATATCTCAGGCAATAAAGAATCCTGATGATATTGTAAGCCTGCAGAATGACCTAAATGCAATATATGAGTGGGCAGAGCAAAATAATATGCAGTTCAATGCAAAAAAATTTCAAGTACTGCGCTACAAGACCACAAGTACCTCCCAACTGGCATACACAGGGCCTGGAGGTACTGCAATCCCAGAACAACAAACAGTTAGAGATCTGGGCATCAACATGTGTAGTGATGCATCATTTCACATGCACATTATCAAGTTGACAGCAAGGTGCAGACAACTGGCAGGGTGGATACTGAGGACTTTCCGTACAAGGGATCAAAAAGTCATGTTGATTCTATGGAAGACATTTGTTCTGAGCCGCCTAGACTATTGCTCTCAGTTGTGGTCACCACACAGTGTTAAGCGGACAGCAGAACTCGAGGCAATTCAGCGGCACTATACAAAAAAGATCGCCACAGTCCAACAGATGAACTACAGGGAGCGACTGAAGGCACTAGGTCTCTACTCCCTGGAGCGCAGGCGGGAGAGATATGTAATAATATACATATGGAAAATACTGGAAGGACTGGTGCCAAACTTTGGTATCAAGTACTACAGGAATGCCCGCACGGGTCGCCACTGCATGGTGCCAAAGGTACCGTCCACTGCATCTCACATAAGAACGAGATACTGCAGCAGCCTCGGTTTCAGAGGACCTCAGCTCTTCAATGCCCTGCCAAAACATTTGAGAGACATGCAAGACATGGATGCGGAGGTCTTCAAGACAAAACTTGACGCTTTCCTCTCCACGATACTAGACGAACCAATGGCTCGTAATGAGACGCAGTTTAGGGCAGCTGTGTCAAATTCTCTTATACACCAGATGTGCCATCAAAACTCTTGATTGGACCATGTCAGGTGGGGGAGAAGAGCCATGCAAGTAACGTGAAAATCACGGTGGTGCACCAGCATGACCGCAGCCACTTGGCTGAAACACATAAATAAATAAATAAATAAATAAATAAAATATATATATATATATATATATATATATATATATATATATATATATGTATATGTATATGTATATGTATATGTATATGTATATATATATATATATATATATATATATATATATATATATATATATGTGTGTGTGTACGTATTATGTGCACATGTATGTATATATGTATCTTCTCTCTTCTTTTTTGTGTGTGTGTATGAAAGAACATGGCTCTGTGGTTAGAGCATCAGGCTCACAATCATGAGGTAGTGAGTTCAATTGGATTCCCAGCCCAGGCTGTGTGTTGCATTCTTGAGCAAGTCACTTTATTTCACATTGCTCCAATTCACTCAGCTGTAGAAATGAGTTGCGACATCACTGGTGCCAAGCTGTATCAGCCTTTACCTTTCCCTCAGACAACATCCATGGCATGAAGAGGAGAGGCTGGTCTGCATGGGTGACTCCTGGTCTTCCATAAACAATCATGCCTGGATTTGTGCCTTGAAGGGCAACTTTCTAGGTCATTCATGACCTAAGGAGGTCTTTACCTATATACAGAGTGCGGTGAATGAATTGTGATCTAAATTACACAAAAATGAAAATAATACTGACATCTCATTTTAACAGATATATTTACCAAAACTACATGAAAATATCTTGAAATGCTAAAGAGTAAATCTATTCAATAAAATCGTCATTGGCTTCAACCACAGCCTCCAGACGCCTTTGGAATCTCCTGTAGCTCTTCTGTACGGTCTCCTTGTTTAAGTTGGTGAATACTGCCATAATCCTTGTCTTCAGTTCATCTTTGATGTTACAAGGAATTTTGTTGGTCTCTTGCTCAACTGGGCCCCACACATAATAATCAAGGGTGTTGCAGTCTGAGGAGTTAGGGAGCCTGATGTAGTCGCAGAAATTGTCTGACAGCCATGATTAGGTTCTTCTACTTGTGTGGCATGGTGCAAAGTGCTGTTGCCAGACACAGGGTATTCCAGCAGCTACCCTCTTGACCCAGGGCAGCACTATCTCCTCCAGGCACTTGATGTAGGCTTCTGTGTTGAGTCTGAGGCTGTGTGTGGAGATGAATGTGGTATAATGTCACCATCACCAGTGATCACTCCAAACACCATGATGTTGACTGGATGTTTGATTTTTATCACTCTCAGCACATGTTTTGAGGAACCAGATTGACACCCAACACTCTGAAATGGTCATATTGGAGCTTCCAGCATGAATGTCAAGCAGTACAGAATGTCATTTCGAAATTTCTGGCAGTGTCATGGTGCTGTTTTTCTCACAGATGGTGCCCAACTGACCCAACTATACTGTGTAGGCGACAAAATCAAAAACAAACAATGCACATTAAATTAAAAATATAAAATAGTGACAATTTACCCATCACATCCCGTATATATATATATATATATATATATATATATATATATATATATATATATATATATATATATATACAGGGTGTAATGGGTATATATATATATATAAGATGGAAGTGGAAACAGCACAGAAGTAAATTTTAAGCATTTTAATTTAGGAAGATTTTTTTTTTTAATTTATATATATAGAAAATATAAAATACTAGCAGAAATACCCGGCGTTGCCCAGGTTAAAGAGAATAATGAAATCTAAAAACGCCGTCTAGACTACGCATCATCTTTATATATAGAGATGTATATACACACACGCACCCAAACACACGTATATATATGTATATCAATATAAATATATGAAAGTCAATCAAGTTTCGTAAAAGAAGGTGATCATGTACATACTTTCTTGCTGTTGTGATTATAACACCTCGTTGTAAACAATGTTCCTTGTTTTCCCTTGTGGAGCATATACAAATAGGTTTTTTTTGCTGCCCACTCTTGAGCAGCCAACATACAGTTGTCCATGTGAGAAGCAGGGCTCTTCCAAGAGAAGACCAGCTACAGACAGTGTTTGACCCTGAGATTTGTTTATGGACATGGCAAAAGTCACACGAAGGGGGAATTGTAGTCTTCTGAATGTAAAAGGAATGTCTGCTCCTGATGGAGTAAGAGGAATTCTTGGAATAAAGACGTCATCCCCTTTTGCACATCCAGAAAGAATGGTAGCCTCGATAACGTGTGACATCATTTTCTTTATCACGAGTCGTGTTCCATTGCAAAGTCTTGGTGGTTCCAGATTGCGGAGCAGCATAACAGGCGTTCCAACTTTAAGTGATAATATGTGGGGAGGTAGTCCCGGAGGCTCCAACGAATTGAGAAATTCGAGAGGATAGTTCACCACTTCATTTGTATCTGGAGCTGTATCAACAGACTTGTAAGTTTGAAGATTGCCGGGAAGAAAATGCATCAGGTGTTGATTAATTTTTGTAACAGCTACGTTTTTTGGAGCTAATATTGCTCTTTCACATAGCCAATTGTGATTTTGGTAGTTTTGTTTAAAGTTGGGAAAGACTTTGTGTTTGAGGTCATCTACAGAATTAACAACAGAACAAAATGGCCGGAGGTCTGCAACGAAATAATTTTACTCAACACTTTGCAAGTGAATCAGTGGAAGCAAAGATGCGTCTCATTTACTTGACAATTTATGCACCACATTGCAGAAATCACAATGTAAGTATATCTTACACCATTGTACCGTTGAATTACAAATAATGCTCATCTGTTATGTTCGGGTTAAAATTTCATCAACATCAAAAATATATGAATTTTCATGGGAGTTATGGCCGTTATGCAAAGAATATAATTTCCAAATTTCATAAAGATCCATTCAGTACTTTTGACGTAGTTTTGGATAAGAAAACAAATGACTAATGTGTGTGTTTGTGTGCATGTGTATGTGTGTGTGATGGGTGTATATATGTATAGATATCTGTATGTGTACATATTACATGTACATCTATATATATATATATATATATATATATATATATATATATATATATATACATATACGTGTACATATACATCTATATGTATACATATACATCTCTCTCTCTCTCTCTCTCTTTCTCTCTCTCTCTCTCTCTCTCTCTCTCTCTCTCTTTCTCTCTCTCTCTTTCTCTCTCTGAAAGTATCTGTCATTACAGTATCGAAATGGTGTACATATACATGTATATGTATACATATACATCTCTCTCTCTCTCTTTCTGTCTCTCTCTTTCTCTCTTTCTGTCTCTCTCTTTCTCTCTTTCTCTCTCTCTGTGAAAGTATCTGTCATTACAGTATCGAAATGTGATTGTTTCAGTTAGTGGAATAGTTTCATTTTTAAAGTGAAAGTATTTGACATGAGTGTTTTTGTTTCACTTTTGACACGTAATACTTAAATAGTGGAGGAGATATTATGTTGCCGTGGGCTCGAACTCTGCAAGAAGTTAAAAAAATTTTTTGACTAAAACACAACTGGAACCCTAAGTAAGGCATGTGTAAAATTTGAATGAAATTGGTTGCATAGTTCTCGAGTTTTAGGGATTCACACAGACAGACAGACAGACAGACAGACACACATTCTCATTTTTATATATATAGATGACCAGTTTTGATGATGAATTTCATCATATCAAATATTAATAAAAAATTTGGAATTTGAAGTAAAAACGGTTTGTATTTATCTTCTGTTTGGTAGTTAGAACATGTCTGGAGTTTTTTTTGTTAAGATGACTTTAAATATAATTTGTTTGTAAATTATTTGGTATAGAGTCCAAGGTGTTAGAGAGAAAGAGAGGGGATGAATTTGTCTATTGTCTAAAACAATTTGTGTGGGTTCCTGCTGAGGGAGTGGTTTTGTGTCCAGCTGTATGTGTGTTGTGTTGAATGACCTCTCAGGATTTTGAGCAAAACACCCATGTTTCCAAAGGTGAATTATTCAAACCCCAAAGAATACTTCTCAACACATGGCTATGATGCTCCCCCACTACTTCTGCTCATGATTAGAGATGCACATATCGTCAGCCACCAAGGGACATGCTCAACTGGTTAAGGTCAAACAACTGATTATTATTATTATTATTATTATTATTATTATTATTATTATTATTATTATTATTATTAAGATGGCAAGCTGTTCCAGAGGACTTTCCATGGATAATTTCCAGATATTCTTGGCCTGGCAGTGCTACCAGAGGGCACTACTGTTTTGAGATAAACTCTACAGGTATGGATGTGCTGTCATATGGGCTTCTCCAAAGTCTTGCAGAGCAAAGAAACCATTCTGCATGCACTCATTCAGTGTCTGGGCATTGCTGATTTGTGGGATTATGTCAAACAGTTACTACCATGTGTGAGACAGATCCGTTTATCGGCTGAGTCTGTAGCGATGATTGCCCTGCCACCCTCTTTCAATCAGGCAGGCAAGACAGTTTTCCTTTGCCTCAGGCTGTGGTGAAAGAGGTTGTTTGGTGGACAAGGCTGAAAGGTGTGACGATATACAGTCCTGTTTGGTAGAATTCTCATTGACTTCTTCAAGTTTCATTCGAAAAGGAAACTGAGAATGAAGAGAGAGAGAGAAATGCTGTCCTCAAATGAGTTTATTGAAAGGTGGATGAAAGTCATAAAAATGGCCAGAGTGGATTGTACCTCTTTAAGTAGATGTGTGAGATGGAGAGAAGGAATTGGAGAGAGCACTTGCTCTTGATGTTCAGGGAATCTTGGACAGTGGGGTTCCTCAACTGTCCCTGGAGATCACCCTGTATCAGGAGTGTTACATCTTTATCATCCTCCCCCACTTTCTTTCCTTATATCCTTGTATACTATGTATTTGTTCCTTCCATTTCATTGTATGCTATGTATACTTACCTATTTTTTTTTTCTTTATTACATGTAAACCCCAACATTTTGTCTGTCTTTGTATTGTCCCCTCATCCTTCACCCTGGTGGCAAATAAATGAAATTATTATTATTATTATTATTAAGTCAGCGAGCTGGCAGAAAAATTAGTATAGTAATTAGTATAATAAAAGCAATGAGCTGGCAGAAACGTTAGCACACTGGACGAAACGCTTAGTGGTAAAATGCTTAGGGGCAATTCTGTTCAGCCCTTTATATTCTAAGTTCAAATCTCACCAAGGTTGAGTTTGTCTTTCATGCTTTCAAGGTTGATAAAATAATGTACCAGTCAAACAGTGTGAACAATATAATTGATCTTCTCCCTCCCCAGAAAACTGCTGGCCTTGTGCCAAATTGGAAAAAATTATGATGATGATGATGATGATGATGATTATTGTTATTATTATTGTTATTATTATTATTATTATTATTATTATTATTATTATTATTATTATTATCATTATTATTATTATTATTATCATTATTATTATTATTATTATTATTATATTTTCTTTGCTAAAATGGTAAGGCATTTTTCTTCCACTTTATTTTCGGATATGTCTTCCCTTTTTTCTTTTCTTTCTTTCTTTCTTTCTCTCATTCTTTCTCAGTTCTCAGTTCCCACCACCACCACTGCCACCACCACCACCACCACCATCATTCCACCTCTCCTAATAACACTCCACCCACTACATCCAAAACTTCAGCATTGTTTTATTTATTTATTTATTTTTTATTATTATTGTTTTTTACTTTCTTTTTTTGTTCCTGTCCTACAAAAGGAGTTTGTGTTATTTAATCCCAAACTAATTAGTGACTATTGCGTTAAAAGAAGGGAACTAATTGCTGAGTATATCGTTGGAGATAATAGCCTACTAATGATGAGATAAGTTCCGTTGAAATAATCTCCATGAAGTGCCGCAGATATTTCAATAAATCTAATTCAAGCAAATACTTCTTTAGTGAAACATTGTTCACTTATACATACACAAACTTAAATACATATACACACACACACATATATATATATATATATACATATACACACTTACACATTTATATACATATGTATATATTCATATATATGTACATATATTTATGTGTATATATATATATATATATATATATATATATATATATATATATATATATATATATATGTATATATGTATGTATGTGTGTATGTATGTATGTATGTATGTATGTATGTGTGTATGTATATATGTATGTATGTATGTATGTATGTATGTATGCATATATTGTTATGTATTTATTGACAAAGAGGAGATTTTTGGTTCCTTTAGATTTTCTTTCTTCTTTTGGTATTCTTCTTCTTTTTCTTCTACTTCTTCTTCTTCTTCTTCTTCACCTTCCTCTTCCTCTTTGTCTCCTTTATCTTCTTTTTCTTCTTTCTACTATTACCTT
>NC_142947.1:23295509-23313009 GCF_046866305.1 Octopus bimaculoides
TCATCATCACACCAGTTTTAACATCTATCTTTTCATGTTTGCATGAGTTGGCTGAGTTTTATTAAAGCCAATTTTTCTATAGCCTGATGCCCTTCCTATTGCCAACTCTTTCTGGTTTCCACACAAGGGAATGTTTCCCCATAGTCAGATATGTTCCTGCCAGATATTGGAACTAAATGGCATTCATTTATAATAATCACATAGAGTCAAAACAAAGAGACATAAATATATATGCACGCATATACACACACACACACACACACACACATAAATATATATATATATATGTATATATACATATACATATATATATATATATATGGGAGAATATACAAATAATAACAACAGACGAGGACAGGTGGTGTAAATAACAAAAGTATATATTAGTATGACGCTCGGGAATACGGAAAGTCTTTGACGTTTCGAGCTACGCTCTTCAACAGAAAGAATACGGAGACAAGGAGAAAAACACGGAGAAAAAAATTGAATAGTGTTCAGTCAACGGTCAATCATGATAATGGCCGATCATAATAATGGCCGATCATAACAATGGCTGACCGGAAGTTAGAAATTCTTATTTCAGGAGAGCTAAGAAAGGGGGAGATAACAAACGGTGATCGGGAACGAGGGGCTGTGTGTGGGAGGTAGAATGCTGGTGATCTTGACGTATGTAGTGTGAAAATGGGGAAGGGAGAAAGGGAGAAAGTAGTTGGTCAGTTGTAGTGTGTGCGTGGTGTGATGCGAGGGTATTGGTGTGGTGTGCGTGGTGTGATGCGAGGGTATTGGTGTGGTGTGATGTGAGGGTGTTGGGAGGTGGGGAAGGCATGGGTGGAGTGTGGGTTAGGCTGAGGGTGGGGTAGAGGTAGGGGTCTGTGGGTAGGGTGGGTATGGGGGGGAGAGAAAGAGGGGAAGGTGGGTATGGGGGGGGGGGGGGGGAGAAAGAGAGGAAGAGAATACATATACATATATATATATATATATATATATATATATATATATATACATACTTACATGCACGTCTATACACATAGATACTATGAACTGCTTTCAGTTTCTGTCTACCAAATCCATTCACAAGGCTTTAGTTGGCCCAGAACTATAATGGAATACACTTGTTCAAGATGCCACACAACAGGACTGAACCTGGAACCATGTGTTTGGGAACCAAACTTATTACCACACAGCCACATCTGCACTTATGTATACATACATATGTACATACATACCCATGCGTGCACACACACACACACACACACACACACACACACACACACACACACACACACACACAACAAGCTTCCACACAGTTTTCATCTACCAAATTCCTTTTGTTGGTCTGAGGTTATAGTAGAAGACTAACCCAAGGTACCATGCAGTGGGACTGAACCTGAAAACTCATAGTTGCAAAATGAACTTCTTAACCACACCTTAGGATTTAAAAACGAAAATATTTAGGAAAAAATTCACATCCTAAAAATGTTGAACAGCATTCTACATCATTTATTTATCAACACTCTACATCATAGAAAAGCATGATGAAGTGAAGGTTATATATATTATTCATTATAAACTAATAAAAATTAAAGATATGTTGCCATTTTTCTATGCATAATGTATAGTTTGTAGCCTATAGGCAGTTATGTATGCATGTCTTTTCTGAAGCTCTATTTTATTGGATTAATGGTATTCTGAACATCTTAGAAATGAATGACATTTCAACCAATCAACCAATACTAGACTGTCTGAATCTCTCAAATAAACAAATAAGGCATCAAGCTGTTAGATCAGGTTATGAAAGTTACAGAGAGGGTCATAGCCCAACTAATTAGGGAGTGAATCAATTTAGATGAGATGCAGTTTGGGTTCGTGCCAGGTAAAAGCACTACTGATGCCTTATTTCTAGTGAGACAGTTGCAGGAGAAATACCTAGCTAAGGATAAACCTCTGTACCTGGCTTTCGTTGACATGGAGAAAGCCTTTGACAGGGTCCCCCGATCCCTTATCTGGTGGTCAATGAGGAAACTTGGGATAGAAGAATGGTTAGTGAGAGCTGTGCGAGCCATGTACAGAGATGCTGCCAGTAAGGTGAGGGTTGGAAATGAGTACAGCAATGAATTCCGGGTAGAGGTAGGGGTCCACCAAGGTTCCGTCCTCAGCCCCCTCTTATTTATCATAGTCCTCCAGGCAATCACAGAGGAGTTCAAGACAGGTTTCCCCTGGGAGCTCCTCTATGCTGATGACCTTGCCCTAATTGCGGAGTCACTATCAGAACTAGAGGAGAAGTTTCAAGTGTGGAAGCAAGGTCTAGAACTGAAGGGCCTTAGAGTCAACCTAGCTAAAACCAAAATCCTAATAAGTAGGAAGGTAGATAAAACACAAACCCCTTCAGGTAGATGGCCCTGCTCAGTATGTAGAAAAGGAGTAGGTAGTAACTCTATAAGATGTACCCGGTGCAAGCTATGGACACATAAGAGGTGCAGCAACATCAAAGGCAGGTTAACTAGCAAGTTAGTTTTTGTTTGTGGCAGATGTTCAGGTGCAATAAAGACTGTAAACAAACAGGAAACAACTTCTATCTCATTCCAGGGTGAAAAACTAGAGGTAGTCGATAGCTTCCGCTATCTGGGCGACCAAGTTAGTAGTTGGGGTGGGTGCGCTGAAAGTGTAGCTGCTAGAATAAGAATAGCCTGGGCAAAGTTTAGAGAGCTCTTACCCCTGCTGGCGACAAAGGGACTCTCACTCAGAGTAAAAGGCAGACTGTATGACGCATGCGTACGAACAGCCATGCTACATGGCAGTGAAACATGGGCTGTAACTGCTGAGGACATACGTAAGCTCGCAAGGAATGAAGCCAGTATGCTCCGTTGGATGTGTAATGTCAATGTGAATACCCGTCAGAGTGTAAGTATCTTGAGAGAAAAGCTGAACATAAGAAGCGTCAGTAGTGGTGTGCAAGAGAGACGATTGCGCTGGTATGGACATGTGGTGAGAATGGATGAGGATAGCTGCATGAAAAAGTGCCACACCCTAACAGTTGAGGGAACCCGTGGAAGAGGTAGGCCCAGGAAGACCTGGGCTGAGGTGGTGAGGCAAGACCTTCGTACATTGGGCCTCACCGAGGCGATGACTACTGACCGAGACCTCTGGAAATGTGCTGTGCGTGAGAAGACCCGGCAAGCCAAGTAAGATCGTTGCCAGTGCCCCTGGACTGGTTCTTGTGCGGGTGGCACATGAGATGCACCATTTTGAGCGTGGCCGTTGCCAGTACCGCCTGACTGGCTCCCGTAGGATTTTCGAGCGAGATCGTTGCCAGTGCCCCTGGACTGGCTTGTGCGGGTGGCACATAAAAGACACCATTTCGAGCGTGGCCGTTTTCGTGCGGGTGACACGTAAAAGCACCCACTACACTCTCTGAGTGGTTGGCGTTAGGAAGGGCATCCAGCTGTAGAAACTCTGCCAAATTAGACTGGAGCCTGGTGTTGCCATCCGGTTTCACCAGTCCTCAGTCAAATCGTCCAACCCATGCTAGCATGGAAAGTGGACGTTAAACGATGATGATGATGATGATGATGTACTCTAAATTAACCTTTTGGCATTCAAACCAATTATATCTGGTCAAAATATTCTATCTGTTTTATGTTCAAAGTGGCCATATCTGGCCCCTCACATGTACCCTACAGTGTCATTGTAAAAATAAACAATCACATCATTGAAATTTTGAAGCTACAAGATAATGCATAAATAAGCATTATATTTGATTGAATAATCTGAATGTCAAAGGGTTAAAGTGTTTTATGTTGAAGGTTTCTCTTATCATCTCTGTTCAACCAAACATAGATTGCTTTTGTTTCTAATGAGTTAAAGCTTTATGAATGTGTCTTATTTTGATGGCCACTGGCATAGGATATGAATCTAACCACAAAATTCTTTATGTGTAAGATCAAATATTATTACTTAATGTTCCTCCTAACTGGTGTTATTTTATATGAAATTAGGACCACTGATTTACTTTGTTACCTTAGAAAATATTCTTTTCTACTCTAGACACACGGCCCTAAATTTTGGGGGAGGGGGCCAGTCGATTAGATCGACCCCAGTACACAACTGGTAATTAATTTATCGATGAAAGGCAAAGTCGACCTTGGCAGAATTTGAACTCAGAATGTAATGACAGACGAAATACCGCTAAGCATTTTGCCTGGTGTGCTAACATTTCTTATTTTTTTATTGCCCACAAGGGACTAAACATAGAGGGGACAAACAAGGACAAACAAAGGGATTAAGTATGCTAGCATTTCTGCCAACTCACCGCCTTTGCCTTAGAAAATATTACTATCTCAGAGAAGCAGTTTTATAAGGGAGACATTTCCATGTCTGTTTATACATAACACTGCAGCACTCAAGCCAAGTAACACAAACCATGATCTTGTGTTTAAGAACTGCAGACTGATTTTCTGAGATATCTTTCTGAAAAAGTAAACCTTATGAACCATCAAATGCTATTAATGTGAATGCGCAGAAATAAATATATGGCCACAGTCAAATGACTGAAACAAATAAAAGAATAAAAGAATATATATATATTCTTTTTTTTACTTGTTTCAGTCATTTTATTCAAATGAATTGACCACTGTGCTATTTTATAAAAGCCTGATACTAAATTTATTAGTCTCTCAGGCCAAATCACTAAGTTACAGAACATAAACGCACAAACACCAATGGTCAGGCAGTGGTGAAGGACAAACACAAGTGCAAAGTTACACAAAGTTTAAACGTAAATATGTGTTTATATACATAAATATATTACATCTATGTGTGTGTATATATATATATATATATATATATATATGCATGCATATAAATATAAATGTACATATATGCATATATATATATATATATATATATATATATATATATATGTATGTATATATACATGCATAAATATATGCCTACATGTATACATATATATATATATATATATATATATTGCATACATGTATATATACATATATTTGTGTTTGTAAATGTATGTATGTACATATATATAGGTGCAGGCATGGTTGTGTGGTAAGAATCCTGCTTCTTGACCATATGATTCTGGGTTCAGTTCCATTGCATAGCAGCTTGAGTAAGTGTCTTTTACTATAGCTTCAGGCTGACCAAAGCTTTGTGAGTGAATTTGGTGGACGGAAATTGAAAGAAGCCTATTGTATGTATATGTTTATGTGTGTGTATGTCTGTGTTTGAACCCTGCCATCACTTGACAACTGATGAGGGTGTGTTTTCATCCCTGTAACTTAGCAGATTGGCAAAAGATCCGATAGAATAAGTACTAGGCTTACAAAGAATAAGTCCTGGGTCGATTTCTTCAACTAAAAACTCTTTAAGGTAGTGCTCCAGCATGGCTGAAGTCAAATGACTGAAACAAGTAAAATAATAAAAGAGTAAAAGAATATATATATATTTATGTACACACACATGCACACACACACACACACACACACACACACACACACGCATGCATGCATGCATATAAATATATATGAGTGGATGCTGAAAAGTTCTTGGCTTTGCATAAAAGAAAATACATGCGGATCAGTTGATTATGGTTTTATTGAATATATTCCCCTTTCAGATTCACACACTTATTGCAGCGGTCCTTCAGTTTTTCTAAACCCTGTAAAAGAACTCAGAAGGTTGGTCTTCCAACTAGGCCTTTCATGATACCCTTAAAACCAGGAACCTTTCAGTACCCTTTGAATGTATAGATACATACATACATACATATAAATGTATATATTAAATATATTGTTTGTGCATATTTTCACTTTTCCAAAAATAGCTTCACTAGAAGTAGTGTTATTATTGTCATTTCCCTTGTTGATAAATCATTTATTGGCTCTTTTCACCTTTGATGTCACATGGAAAAGCAGATTTCTTAATTGAAAGTCAGCTAATGCTTAGCAACAAAAGGGTATCCAACTGTAAAACAATGCCTCAATAATATACTCACTTAACCCATAAAAAAATGGACAATAAAACAAAATGCATAGATATTTATTTCTTAAGAAAACTTACAAACAAATTTTCCTTTTCTCTGTTAAATTTTAATAATCAATAAACTGCAATGCCATGATCTATCTATCTATCTATCTATCTATCTATCTATCTATCTATTTATCTATCTATCTATCTATCTATCTATCTATCTATCTATCAAATCTATCTATTTATCGACCTATTTATCACTATTTTTACCTCAATCTCTCACTCAATACATAAGTAATCTAAATGACTCACAGGCGTTGTCGACTTCAGTTTAACTCCATTGAATCATTTCAGAAAATAATTTAATGATTATTTTCTTACAGTCATTTTAAGATAAATTTTATTATTGAACAGTTTGTCATGAATGAAGAACATGTACAAGAGGATCTCACAGGCATCTCAATTATGAAAACATTAAATTCATTAAAATTATTTTACATGCAGACATTGTTTGATTGTCAGAATTTCCTGTCTGTCCTTTGTTATATATAATATTGCATACAAAGATAAGGCAGTAAGCTTGCAGAATCATTAGCATGCCAAACAAAATGCTTAGTGGTATGTCATCCATTTTTATATACTGAGTTTAAATTCTGAGAAGGTCAACCTTACCTTTTATCCTTTTGGGGTCAATAAAGTAAGTACCAGTTGAGCATTGGGAGGGTTGATAAAATAAGTACTAGTTGAGCACTGTGGTTAATGTAATCAACTTACCTCCTCCAAAATGTGAAGCCAGTAATACATATAGAAATAAATCAGTTAAAATCTGATAAGTATTTTGATCTGGCATAAGGCAATGGGTTATGCACAGCATCACCATCATAATTTAACGTCTGTTCTTCATGCTGGCATGGGTTGGATGATTTGATAGGAATTGACCAGCTGGAGACCTGCCTGAGCTCCATTTTTTAAACTATAGTATCGTTTAGATATGTGTTACTTCTATCTTTATTATTTTAACCTAAAACTTCGTTCAAATTGTATTTTAAACGAAAGATTCGTGAAAAGTTTTTGCATATAATATTCCTGTTAGCTTATATTATAATAAACATAAAGTTAATTATGGAACATTTATAATTTTGATATTTTTAATATTTTTCTTTCTTAATATAATAAGTATTTTATATACATTCATTTGTTATTTATAGTTGGTTGATATATACATTCTTTTATTATTATTATTGTTGTATTTTGACCTGAAGATTAGCTATATTTTTGAATAGAATTGATTTTCGATAGTTTTGATTGATTTAAATATTTTTTCTATTTGAAAAATGGTTATGAAACACGTGTAGTCATTTTATTATCATTATCTTATGATATTTACTTTGTATTATATTATACTTATTTATTCTGCTTTTACTTATTAATTTTTATATATGTGATAGTGGATTTTCATCAATGAGTTCATGAACTTTGGTTCTTTTCCCTAAAATTATATATATATATATATATATATATATATATATATGGACAGTGAGGTTACAAAAGTGATGGAGAGTGCTGACTAGCACTGCTTATGCTAAAATAAGAGTTAAATTAACTCTAAAGCACTATACTCAATGACTGACAAAGGGAGGTAAGTCCCTAGCATACATAGCCATATCGTGATCTCGAATTTTGGTTTAGAGCACCTTAATTCTCATAAGATTGACAAAGGAAGCTGAGTTTAGCCCTAGGCGTTAAGAGGCACTGATGAGAATTAAAGTGATTTACACCAAAATTCGAAATCATGATACAGCTATGTATGCTACAGACTTACCTCCCTTTGTCAGTCATTAAGTATAGTGGCTTTAGAGTTAATTTAACTCTTATTTTATCATAAGTGGTGCTAGTCAGCATCCTCCATCACTTTTGTGACCTCTATTAATTTTGCCTTTAGGTTCTAATTACTAATAAGCCACACTTTTAATTTGTTATATTTGCTACTTTCGAATCCTCCGCATAGCAGGTTAATCCGCTTCATGGGAAGAGCTATTCTAAGAGAGCGTTCTGCCTCATCTTCGAAATGCCTAGTTTAGAATAGAGGCAGCTGATGAAGGAAAAGTTCCATATGTGGCTTATCTGTTTTCCTATGTGTTCATTCTGTTGTCCATAAAAAAAGTCCGTTTGTTGTGCTTTGTTTATGTTCCCGCTCCTTTTTTTGTCCATGTTTTTTCGACGTCCTGTACCTGGATATGCATCTATATATACATGTAGATGTAGGCATGTACGTATATGTATGTATACATGCATATGCTCACATATCATTTGTATTATTATTATTATTATTATTATATATATATATATATATATATATATATATATATATATATATATATGCATACGACAGTCTTCTACACATCTTTGTCTACCATATTTCATTCACAAGGCATTGGCTGGCCCAGGGCTATAGTAGATGACACACACCCAAGGTGAACCCGAAACCATGTAGTTGCAAAATAAGCTCTTTAGCTCTTTGGTGGTGGTGGTTCTGGCAGTGGTGGTAATGACAATGACAGTTCCTCAAAATTTGGAGAATGTTGTGATGAAAACCCTCCCAAACTGAGGAAGACTGGTGAGGTGAGAAGGAGAACGAAGGGATAGGATAAAGGGTAGGAGGTCACAGATATGTTTCTTGCATGGCTTAATTACAAGGAGTTGATTGCCTTTTTTTTTTCTAATCATTTTTACCTGTACTTCATTCCATTTTCCAGAAGTCTCCGTTCAGCCATTTGTGCAAGTATTTAAAGATAATTGGTTTTCGTGTTTCTAGTTTAAAGTTGAAACAGAAATCCCTTTTTAGAACTTGTTTAAGAAGAATGATGCTCGAAGAGGAGGAAGAACAGGAGGAAGAGGGCTGGCAGGGGCTGGCAGGGGCTGGCAGGGTCTGGTAGGGGTCATGGAGAAGATGAAGAGGATGATGATGATAATAATGATAATGATGTTGATGAAGAAGAAGAGGAAGAAAGAGTTGGACAAGAAGTAAAAGTTAACGCAAGAACAAGATGATGATGATGATGATGACGACGACGGCGGCGGCGGCGGCGGCGGCGGCGGCGGCGGCGGTGGCGGTGGTGGCGGTGGTGGTGGTGATGGTGGTGGTGGCGGCAATAGTAGCGTTGGTGGTGGCTGCGGCGGCAGTGGTGGTAATGACAATGATGATGACAATGTCGATATAGAAGAAGAAGAAGAAGAAGAAGAAGAAGAAGAAGAAGAAGAAGAAGAAGAAGAAGAAGAAGAAGAAGAAGAAGAGGAAGAAGAAGAAGAAGAAGAAGAAGAAGAAGAAGAAGAAGAAGAAGAAGAAGAAGAAGAAAATGATGATGGCAATGATAACAATAATGTTGATGACTTGATGAAGGAAGAACAATTTAAAAGTAAATTTCTGAGACAATTTAAGGGTTAAAAAAGTTAATAGGATTTTGAAAATAACAGATAGGAGGAACTTTAAAAAAAAAAAGGGTGAGGGTTGATTTACTGGGAATGACTTGAAATAGGGTTCAATGTGATGTATAGTTTATAGTTTCTAAACAATTTCCTGCAACAGGAGGCTGAGAAAATGGGAATGGCATGTAGGATGAAAAGTTTGATAGCAGTGTTTCTCAACTTTTTTTTTTTTACCTATGGATCCCTTTGATTCCTATTTTACTTGGGTGGACTCCCATAGCCATTCGAGGTTTAAAAAGATCATATTATATTTTTATAATTAAATATTATTAGGAATTACTCTTTACTCTCTTTTACTTGTTTCAGTCATTTGACTGTGGCCATGCTGGAGCACCGCCTTTAGTCGAGCAAATCGACCCCAGGACTTATTCTTTGTAAGCCTAGTACTTATTCTATCGGTCTCTTTTTGCCGAACTGCTAAGTTACGGGGACATAAACACACAAGCATCGGTTGTCAAGCGATGTTGGGGGGGACAAACACAGACACATAAACATATACACACACATACATATATATATATACATATATACGACAGGCTTCTTTCAGTTTCCATCCACCAAATCCACTCACAAGGCTTTGGTCGGCCCGAGGCTATAGTAGAAGACACTTGCCCAAGGTGTCACGCAGTGGGACTGAACCCAAAGCAATGTGGTTGGTAAGCAAGCTACTTACCACACAGCCACTCCTTGCATAAAAAAAATTGTTAAAATATTTTGTATTGAAGATGTGTAACCAATTTATTGCAGATAAATATTAACACAAAATCTTATATGGGACCCCAATTGGGAACCCTAGCCTAGAGGAAGGATGATTAAATAGATGAATCAGCTCACAGACCAGGGTTTCATATTTGCTGCTGGACACCTTGGTTCTATGTGCTTTGAACATACCTGTAATCTATTGAGGACCCTAGTTATGGGAACAGGTCTATTCCACCTATTCTCCACTCTTTAAGGAACAAAGTAGAAATAGCCAAACCACCCCGCCTCCACCCCCAACTCGTTGAGAGGTCCTGGCAGATAAAACTGATCTCTCCACCTTTACTCATTGTTAATCTTGATACATACAGCTGATCCACTCTCCATTCACCCTAACCCATGGATAAAGATGATCCACCCCACCTCACATGCACCTGCTAAAAATCCTAGTAGATGATGCTGACCTCCCACCACTTCACTTATTGGGGACCCTGACAAAGAGATTTGATACACCCCACATCTACCCATTCCAAACCCTGGTAAACAATGCTAACCTACCCTACACCACTCATTGAGGACCGTAAAGAAAGTTGATCCTCTACCCAGACCCACCCATTTAGTACTCTTGTAGGTAGAGCTTACCTATATTACAGCCATCCAGCCAAGATGTCAGGATCTTAGTAAATAGAGCTGATCCATTGATGGATATCTCTTGCTGAGAAATGCTTAAACAGTTGATGCTAATTACTATCTGCTAGAGCATCAGAAAGGATGTCTTACAGTATTTGTTCTCCCACTCTCTCTTCTCTCTGTCTCTCTTGCCATTCTGAGTTCAAATCCAGCATGACCACAGTTAAATGACTGAAACACAAAATAATAAAAGAATAACCTTTCCATTATAAGTACAAGACCTGAAATTTTGGGGTGAGGTGGTAGTGGTGGTGGTGGTGGTGGTGGTGGTTGTGGGGCTACTCAATTACATGGACCCCCAATGCTTTAGTGGTATTCATTTCATCAAAACCGAAAGGATGAAAGACAAAGTTGGCCTTAACAGAATTTGAACTCAGAACATTAAAATGAACAAAATACCACTAACGATTCTGCTACCTTGCCACCCTCACAATATTATCAAATTTTGGTACAAAACCAGCAGTTTTGAGAGGAGGGGCGAAGTCAATTACATCAACCTCAGTATTCAACTGGTACTAATATTTTGTCGACCCCCCACCACCACCACCACCACCACCAAAAAAAAAAGAGATGAAAGGCAAAGTCGACCTCAGTGGAATTTGAAATAAAAATGTTAAAACAGACAAAATGCCGCTAAGCATTTGGCCCAACATGGTAACAATTCATCAACCTCACCAACTCTAACAACAACAGCAACAACAATAATAACAACATCACTCAGATTCTGTGCTACACCTCTATCTACATTTCTCACACTTTACCCTCCAGCAGAAATCAACCTGCTGTTTTCTAATTGAATAAATGTCCTATATTAATAGGTAAATAGCCAAAACTCTTCTATTAAATAACACATGTTGTTAGGTGGAAACATCTTATCCAATTTTGGTTTCTTTCATAATCCATCAGAATTCAGATATAAAGGAAATAACATTTTCATATCAAGACAAATATATAAAAAAAAAATAATCACAAATGAATAAGTAAATATAAAGTAAAAAAAAAAATATGGAAATACCGTAAATCAATAATGCCAATAAATAAACACAAACAATAATAAACCTATGAAAAAAATGTGCACGAATATATTTAATAGATAAAAGGAAATTCACATATATATATATATATATATATATATATATATATATATATATATATATGTATGTATATATATATATATATATATATATATATATATATATATGTATGTATATATATGTATATATATGTATATATATGTATATATCTATGTATGAATATATATACATACATATATATAACCATATATATATGTATACACATATATATTATATATGTATATATATCTATACATATATGTATATATATATATATGTATATATATATATATATGAGTACATACACATATATAGATATATGTATTTATATGAATATGTATGTAGGTATGTATACATGTGTGTATATATATATATATATATATATATATATATATATATAAGTGTATACATATCGTTGATGTCAAAAGGATTATAAGCTTTTGAGAGAATGTGAAAAATTCATTTTCGGAAAAGTGGACCTTGAAGCATACGGAGCTATGAAAAATAGCATGTAAATATTGGGTTGAAACACTCTTTTTAATAAAAAAAAAGTCAACGGCTGCCCATGGGATTTGAATCCTCTACTCTTGTAGAAACAGGAGGCACCAGATGTGGATTCCTGTTCGCCAAACAGCTTTCAACTTGTTCCACCAACCCATTATTTGCTATTGTTTATAGATTTATATGTACCATGAGATCCACTGTTCCAAAAAAGAATTTTGCTTCCCAACCACACGGTTCCAGGTTCAGTCTCACTGTGTGGAACGTTTGTTTTCAAGAATCTACTTCGAAAAAAACCATATTTCAGGAACAAATTGTTCATATTGTTAATATTGTGAACAATGTTATCTTTATAATACATCTACTCATATCTTTGTCCCATGTTCCCCTGCCTCACCACACACACACACACACACACACACACACACACACACACACACACACACACACACACACACACACACACATATACTCACACACACATGACCCAGTATTCTCCTAATATATCTCTACAACTTTGCAACAACTAAAACCCATGCTGTACAATATTTTACCATACCAAAACCACATTGCATCACAGCAGGTCATACCACATTGTCATAGCTTTCGAATACAAACACACAGATAAAACTGCATGTATGTACACGTATTATGAACATATACATGTGCATAACACATGACAGATTGTAGTTCTGTCACATGCCCACCAAAAAAATTTGTAAGAACGAAGTAAAATGTAGTTAATGCATTAACAGTAGTTAAATATTATTGATTTTATGTACACATGCCTGCCTGCCTAAATAAATACATATGCATTTACATACACACACACACAGATAGATAGATAGATAGATAGATAGATAGATAGATAGATAGATAGATAGATAGATAGATAGATAGATAAACGTGTGTATTATGCACATATATATATATATATATATATATATATATATATATATATATATTGTTGTTGGCATCCGCTTGTCTCGGAAGACAATGGAGCTGCGCATAAACTAATCCAGTCTGTGTTTTACATTTCATGTCCTCTCCAGTTTTGCGCAGGCCTGGGCTAGGTGTAAGAAAATCCTGGGTAAAATGGTTGGCATTAGGAAGAGCATTCAGCCATAAAAACCATGCTACAACAGACAACTGGAGCTTGATGCAGCTCTCCAGCTTAACAGCTCTAACCAAACTGTCCAACCCATCCCAGCATGGAAGATGGAATTAAATGACAATGATGATGAGCAGAAATATTTGTTTGTACACAATTCATTGTGGTACGCCGTCAGTTACGATGACAAGGGTTCCAGCTGATCCAATCAACCAACGGAACAGCCTGCTTGTGAAATTAACATGCAAGTGGCTGAACATTCCACAGACTCATGTACCATTAATGTAGTTCTCAGGGAGCTTCAGCGTGACACAGAGTGTGACAAGGCTGGCCCTTTGAATTACAGGTACAACAGAAACAGGAAGAAAGAGTGAGAGAAAGTTGTGGTGAAAGAATACAGCAGGTGTTTGCTATCACCTCCTGCCAGATCCTCGTGGAACTTTAGATAACAACTCACAGGTCAATTTCAATGTTAATATTACTCATAATGAGAACTAACTTCTTCCACAATGGTTTCTGCATGTGCATAGGTCATGGGTGGATTGAACTATTTCTGAGAAGATAAATATTTGCCATAATCTGAATGCTAAAGGGTTAAAATTTTAAAAGTCTCAACTGAAATCTTGCAATTAGAGGAGTAATAATAATAGTAAGTAGAAGTTTCACCCTAGTTACATATAAGAACCTTATCATTTTAAGTCATGTTCTAAACATTACATTAATATACCAACAAATATAAATGTTACAGCTACCATATTTTCTGCCATATGAATCAATGTAGTATACAGTGTAATTATGTAGTGTAATCATTCAAAAGTTGTCCCTGTTTTTTCAAATTTTGCTGTATTTATCACAGAGTTTTTAATGCTCCAAAGTTGACTTGGTGTATAAGTTGAACTACCTTTCTGGGCTGTAAATTTTGGTCTGAAAAATTTGATTTGTAATATATGGTACTTTGCTAAATACCATTATTTTATCTATGGTATTCTTATTTTATTTTAAAAATCAATTCAGAAAGAAAATAGTCTATATTTGTTAGAAATACAGATCTAAGAAGGATAAAATATTCAACTATTTTACAAAATGCTTTTTGTTTCTATTGAAGTGAAACATCATGGTCAATACTGTATTGGTTAATAATTGTTCTGAAAAGTATTAGTTTGTCTGTCCATGGTTAGTACTGTACTGCACTGCACTATAACTAGTTTGATAATGGTCAGTAACATAATCAGTCAAGTACTTTGTGTCACTTGGTTTAAAAATTGCCTCAGTAACATCTGAAAGATCCATCTAATTGAAACAGAAAGTTTCCTTTTATTTCAGCCCAGACATGCCAAAAATGGAGAATGTTCCTGTCTACTTCTGAATGGAAATAACTTCAAACACTGAGAGATATTAACAAGAAGAAATATATTACAAAGCTGGCAAACAAAATGGAAGAACCATTTATGTAGAAAACCCAACTAGAGTGCTTTGTGATTCTTCTTTTTACTAAAATGGAATGTTCTTAGGCAACTTAATCTTTTATATATTTTAGGCCTGCAATTCCTTGCTAATGGACAGATCAAGAGTTGGTCAAGACTTAAAGGACGAAAATGCCAAAATACATAACCAAATATGTTTGAGATGTCGAAATAGTTTTATCAAACTGTCTGCCTATTGAAGTGTAAAATATATCGACATTTATACAGGAATGTCTGTGTGTATATGTGTGTGTTTATACAGAAGAATGTATGTATATTGTATACATGTATGTATATTTGTATACATGTATTTATGTAGGTATATATAAGGCCTCTCTCTCTCTCACTCTCTCCTACTCTCTCTCTCTTTCTCTCTCACTCTCTTCTGCTCTGTTTCTTCCTCATTATAGTTTTCTTTCCCTCACTTTATCTTTCTCTTACTGTCTCCCTCTCTGTGTGTCATTTTCTGCCTTACTATTGTTTTATATATGTGTGTGTGTGTGTGTGTGTGTGTGTGTGTATGTGTGTGTATGTGTATGTATGTATGTATGAATGTATAATATATATATATATATAAATATGCATGCACACGCATACATGCACGTACACACACACACACAAACACACACAGACACACGCATAAATATTAATTCAAATTACATGTATCTATCTACATAAATTTATGTGTATGTGAATGTATATATGCATAATTGGTAGAATGATGTGTGTGTGTGTGTGTGTGTGTGTGTGTGTGTGTGTGTGTGTGTATTATATAGAGAGAGAAAGAAAGAAGGAGAGAGAGAAAGAAAGAAGGAGAAAGAGACAGAGACAGAGAGAGAAACAGACAGACAAGCTCAAAGAGAGAAAGAGTTATACACACAGATGTTCTCCTTTGTGAGTAAAAATATATACATACATGCGTAATTTATCAGTATATAGATATACGCATGTTTCCTACAATTCTTCGTTCAAACAATACTACTTTAATATTTACATACAAAGGCGACAAGCTGGCAGAACCGTTAGCACGCCGGGCAAAATGCTTAGCGGTATTTCGTCTGCCGTTAGGTTCTGAGTTCAAATTCCATCGAGGTTAACTTTGCTTTTCATCCTTTCGGGGTCGATAAATTAAGTACCAGTTGCATACTGGAGTCGATATAATCGTCGACTTAATCCCTTGCTTGTCCCCTCTATGTTTAGCCCCTTGTGGGCAATAAAGAAATAAGAAACGTTAGCACACCGGGCAAAATGCTTTAGTGGTCTTTCATCTGTCCTTACATTCTGAGTTCAAATTCTGGCAAGGTCAACTTTGCCTTTCATCTTTTTGGGGGTCGATAAATTAAGTACCACTTGTGTACCGGGGGTTGACCTAATCGACTGGCCCCCACCTCAAAAATTTTGGGCCTTGTGCCTAGAGTAGGAAAGAATATTTGCATACATCTATTATAAAGTGTGAATTTATGTACATATATATACATATGTGTGTGTGAGTGTGTGTGTGTGTTTATATATATATGAATGTATTTCTATATGTAAGTATGTATATATAGAGCTATTTGTTTATTAAATTGATGGTTCTAACAAGACTAGTCATATTTCATCCTCATTTATAATTCATATCTGATAATGTGTGTGAGTCTGTATGTGTGCATATATCTGTATATATGTATATAAACATATATATATATATGTATGTATGTATGTATGTATATATATTTGTAAATGTATATATAAGTATGTATGTAAGTATATATATATATATATATATATATATAGATAAGTACATATATGTGTATATATATACATATATATACATATATATATATATACATAATATATATATTTGTATTTAAATTGTATATATATATATATATTTACATACATGTATATACATGCATATATACATATCTATATACATATATATGCATATATACATATATATACATATATAAGCACATATATATTTGTAGACATATGTGTGTGTGTGTGTGTGTGTGTGTGTCCTTACATGCACACACACATACACCATACATACATGCAAATTTACACATGAAAGCAAGTACATATGGTTATATATATGATAGAAATCCTGTTTCACAAGGAAAACAACAAAAAAATTGTATATTGAATAGTCTGATCCAATATGGCAGCTGACATTTAAATCAATCTCCTTAAGAAGATGAAAAGACAAAATTTTACAAGAAAAAAAATGAATAATACTTGAAATATTTAATCTGTATTTTAGTTTTCATCCAATTTTATGTCCAAATTGTCTTTCAAAAGAGATGATTTATATAGGTAAACAGTAAAATATTTTTTGAATGATTTTTTTTTTTTGTAGACTAATATACTCATACATGAATATGCACATATATTTATACATTGACAAAGTTACACATAACCTGTGTACAGAGTCATATGCAAACAACCATTCTTTTACACACTTATATACAATATACGGAATGTTTATTTTCTATGTTTTGTTCAGG
>NC_142947.1:23323009-23325509 GCF_046866305.1 Octopus bimaculoides
AAAGTGAAATCGGGATGGCACCTGTGCCCAGCGTCGCCTTTCTGGCACTTGTGCCCGTGACATGTGTAAGGATTTTCGAGCGAGATCGTTGCCAGTGCCCCTGGACTGGTTCTTGTGCGAGTGGCACATAAAATACACCATTTTGAGCGTGGCCGTTGCCAGTACCGCCTGACTGGCCTTCGTGCGGGTGACACGTAAAAGCACCCACTACACTCTCTGAGTGGTTGGCGTTAGGAAGGGCATCCAGCTGTAGAAACTCTGCCAAATCAGATTGGAGCCTGGTGTAGCCATCTAGTTTCACCAGTCCTCAGTCAAATCGTCCAACCCATGCTAGCATAGAAAGCGGACGTTAAACGATGATGATGATGATATGCCAAGTGGGCAATGCTAGATGATTGTGCTAGGACACCAGATATGTTAATAAATACTGTCTGGCATGCTTTCAGCACATGAAACTAATAGTAGCACATAAAAACATATTGTGTTTGTTAAATATTTATCTCTCACCAGATGGAATGCTTTTTTGTTGATCTTACCATCGTGGAACAGTACACTACACACACAGAGGGTGTAACAGTTTTTAGAGGTCACTTCTATGAATTTAGAAAAATATACATAGCTCATCAAAGTAAAGCTGAATTTTAAAATAAAATGGTCTAAATAATCTTGAGATTCCTTTTATCCCATTTATTCAATGAATCTACTGTTACCATCAATGGCTGCTTCAAAATGGGGGTCAGAAGCTTTGACATGCCTGAATCAGATGATCTTTATCAGTTTTGGACATACTACTGGTGATGGTAGACTTGAAAGAGTGTATGGTGTTATAGGGGTATTGATTGACCTATTTCTCAACTATGCCCCATACACTATAGTCTAGGGGATTGAGATCTGGTGAGCTCAGAGGTCATGTGTCTGAGAGAACATGATCAAGGAGAATGGCACACATCCATGATTGTGTTGTCATAAAATTCTGAGATGGCACAGAGTCTTGTTGAAAGATGTACAGTCTTCTATAACATACTCTGTCTATCAGAATTCAGAAACATCACTTTCATTATTCACACATCGTCAGTCTCATAATCACTGTAATTTTGGTTGAAATTGAAAGTGTAACACTATTTTTACTTTCTTATGAAACATAGTCCTTGTAACTTTCAATATCAGCGCATTTCACTGTTGGGTGAGGAAAAGTCACATACATATACTAAGACACACGCACAGACGTACGTTAACGCACACCTCACGCCTATCTCTGTCCCTGTGTGTGTCCGTCAGTGTCTTTAGATGTGTGTATGTGTATCAGTTGTTACAAAAATGTATGCATACTGACAGACACAAACACTGTCACACGCACATACTTGTCAGTCATCAGCCTAATGTACGTAATGAACACGCGAACACATATAGAAATTGTGACATCATCGGCGTTGTTGTGGTGGTAGAAAAGATGTCGTTTATGATAGGTGACTAAAAGAAAAATGATTATCTTAAATTTTTGTAATGCAAATAAGTGAATGAAAATATAGTTTAGTTGGTAGCCAAAAGCTTACTGAATCTTTTGATACTCTTTACCTCAAAAACAGCAACTCGGTTTTGGAATGCATGAGGAACATACACACACACATACAAACTTTCTTTTATATATGTAATATCTCTCTCTGATATCTCTCTCTGATATCTCTCTCTGATATCTTCACTGATATCGAAAAAGTGAAAACAAGCAATGTTAATTCTCTAAATGAAGTATTAACAGTAACTGCACGATAAAGTGAAGTATATTGCCACTTAAGTGTGGCTGACCCCTAGGGGTGGATGTTACTGTTGCTTTTAGCCCCATAAGGTTGCCAAGAATTTATCTCTCTCATCGAGGATCGGTGGCTATCAGACGCTGACGAAGGGAAATAACCCTGAAACCCGGGTCCGTTCGTGCTACAGATCACGATGAGAGGGATAACTTCCCTTGACAAAACAAACAGGACACTGTAGTGTGTCGATAAGCCAGCTGGAGGAGATGTCCTCCTGGGGCTAAAAGCAACAATAACATCCACCCCTAGGGGTCAGCCACACTTAAGCGGCAATATACTTCACTTTATATATATATATATATATATATATATATGTATGTATATATATATGTATGTATGTATGTATGTATATATATCATTGTCATCATCATAAATGGCAGAGAAATATTTTGATGAAAGTTTATTTAGCAAGAAGAAAATCTTAATATCATGACAAATAGTTCTGTAACTCAAAAACTTGCAGGTAATTTACGTTATCATATTTAATAATAAATAAATTACTTACATGTCTGCATTACATTATGGAGCTTTTTCTATGAGTACTATGTGAATTAAATTTAGGTGTGTGTGTGTGTGTGTGTCTGTTCATATATATATATATCCACACATTCACTCATATTGAAATATAGATATATACATATACATATTCATGTCATGTTAGATATACAAAACTTACAGGTCATAAATTTTTA